>NC_066543.1:12661228-12681228 GCF_024679095.1 Eriocheir sinensis
TCTACCTTTGTTACGTTATCTATATTTCTATAAACTTCCTAAGTCTACCACTTCGTCCTCTTTCCCCTTCGTGATGCCTCTCCATGTCCCTTCCGTTACCATATACTCCACTTCCACCTCCTCCTCCTCCTCCTCCTCCTCCTCCTTCTCGTCCCGCCCACCACCAGTCTCTCTCTTCGGTCTCCTTTCTCACTTAACTATCACTTTAATCTCCGCGCCTGACATCCCTTTACTCTCCAGTCTCCTTCTCCTTCTCTTCCTCCACGACCTCCAAAACACCATCCTCCTTCTCCTCCTCCTCCTCCTCCTCCTCCTCCTCCTCCTCCTCCTCCTCCTCCTTGCTCTGCCTTCTTCGTTCTTCTGTCCAGTGATTCTGCTTGTCTTCCTGCTCTTTCTCCTCCTCTCCTTCCTATTTTTATTTTTCTATCTTCTTTTCTTTATATTATTCCTGCTTTGTTTCCCTCTTGCTTTTATTGCTTTTTTTCATTTATATTTTCTGTTTCTTTTTCTTTTATTGTTTTCTCTTCTTCTTTTTCCTCTCCTTCTCTTTCTTCTTTTTTTTTCTTCTTCTTCTTCTTCTTCTTCTTCTTCTCCTTCTTTTCTTTTCTTTTTTCGTCATTTTTTTTATATCTATCTTTTTTTTTACTTTCTTCTTCTTCCTTAAAATTTCTAATCTTCCAACTCCTCCTCCTCCTCCTCCTCCTCCTCCTCCTCCTCCTCCTCCTCTTCCTCCTCCTCCTCTTCCTTCTCCTCCTGAAGACACCACCTGCCGCAACACACCTGACAGCAACAGGCTAACGATTCTCTCTCTCTCTCTCTCTCTCTCTGTCCCTTTATTTATATCGCTCTCCCCCGCTGTTGCTTTCTCTCTCTCTCTCTCTCTCTCTCTCTCTCTCTCTCTCTCTCTCTCTCTCTCTCTCTCTCTCTCTCTCTCTCTCTCTCTCTCTCTCTCTCTCTCTCTCTCTCTCTCTCTCTCTCTCTCTCCCCACAAATTCCCTCGCCACCTTTCCTAGTTTCCCCTCCCAAAGGTCACGTGACTTCTGGCCTTGTTACGTCCCGGAATGGTGACCTTCTGACTCGCTGCCCTCCCCATCCTTTGTCCTTTTAGTCTCTTTCTCCTCCCTTCCTCTCCTCATCCTCTTCCCTTCTCCTGCTCCCCTTCCGCCTCTTCCTCCTCCTTCTCCGCCTTGTTCTTGTTATTTGTGTTCTTCTTGTTTATTTATCCTGTTCTTCTTGTTCTTCTTCTTCTTGTTCGTGTTATTTCTTCTTCTTCTTTTTTTCTGATTCTGAGTCTTGTTCTTCTTTTTTCTTCTTTTTTCTTCTTCTCTTTCGTTTTCTCTTTCGTTTTCTTTTTCGGTTTCCTCTACTTCGTTTTCTCTTTTTCTTCTTCTTCTTCTTCTTCTTCTTCTTCTTCTTCTTCTTCTTCTTCTTCTTCTTCTCTCACTCCTCCTCCTCCTCTTCTTCTTTCCCGCTCTCTCTTTCCAGTTCCTTCCCTTTCCTTCCTTTCTCCTAATTCCTCCCCGCGTGATCCACGGTATTCCGGTTGTCTGTGTCTGTTTGTTCCACCTTTGCACGCTTGTTTTACGCTTTAAATTATTTCCTAATGTGTTTTCTTTTTCTTTTTAGCGTATTTATTCGTTTACGATTTGAGTACGTCTCTTCTGCTATTCACTTCGTTAGTCTGTCTGTCTGCCTGTCTGTCTGTTTATTTGTCTATTTTTGAGTCAATCGTTTAGTCTCTCTGTTCGTCTTTCCATTTCTCTATCTCTCTTTCTCTCAATCTACTTGTCTTTCTCAATCACTATTCCCTCCAACACACACACACACACACACACACACACACACACACACACACACACACACACACACACACACACAGACACGCCAAGTTCCCGAGGGAAGGAAGTCTTTCTTTATATTCCGTAGAAGTTTCTTTCCCCTCGCCCGTATATCTTTCGGAGCCTCTTCCTATGATGGTCAAGTTTTGGTCCCTGTTGTCTGGTTGTAGATCTGTGTGTGTGTGTGTTGTGTGTCTGTGTGTCTGTCTTTCTCTCTAATAATTGTGTTGCTCTATCTTTTTTTTTGTGTCTGTTTATTAAAGATTGTGTTAGTCTCTTTGTTACTCTTTTTTGTATGTTTGTCGCTTTCTGATTTTTTTTTTCGTATGTTTTATAAGGTTACAAAATGATACACAAAGGTTTGGGAAGGGGACAAAGAGATGCCAGGTAGTCTACCCATGATTCTCTCTCTCTCTCTCTCTCTCTCTCTCTCTCTCTCTCTCTCTCTCTCTCTCTCTCTCTCTCTCTCTCTCTCTCTCTCTCTCTCTCTCACATACATACACACACACACACACACACACACACACACACTCCTACACACACAGGCACACCAAATTCCTCTTCCCCAGCACCCACACAAACACATGCATCCCTCCCCCATACCCATCCCAAGCCCCCTTCCCGCACACAAACACAGCCAAGCCTCGCCTCGCCGCTGGTTACCTCGCGTGGAAATATCGAATTACCTTTGCGTGGCATTCCATTAAGGAGGCGGCGGACGGCGAGCACCCGCGGAGACACTCTAATAGCGCTGCACACCTGGACAAAGAGGAGAGGTAAAGGGAGGGAGTGAGAGTGAGTACTTAAATGCGAGGTAAAATGGAGAGGTAGAAGGAGGGAGTGAGAATGAGTACTTAAATACGAGGTAAAGAGAAGAGGTGGAGGGAGGGAGTGAGAGTGAGTATTTAAATGTGAGGTAAAGAGAAGAGGTAAAGGGAGACAGTGAGAGCAAGTACTTATATGTGAGATAAATAAAGGAGTGAGAGTGAGTACTTGAGTGTGAGGTAAAGAGGAGAGGTAAAGGAGGGGAGGGAAAGCAAGTACTTAAATGTGTGAGGGAAAGAATGAGAAATGCAGGGCGAGGAACAGCAATAAACAGACACATACTGAACATAGTGAAGTAAATAAGTTAATGCATGAGTAGATAATTGTAGAAGGAGGGAAATGAGGGAATGAATTTGTGAGTTTAATTATACACGAAGGTAAGTAAAATTGAAGAATGCGCGTGACAGGAAAGTAGATGCAAAAAAAAAGTGTGATTAATAGCGTTGGAAAACAGAAATGGAATAAACGAGTGAAAAAGATGCTTGTGAACAAAAAAGAAAATACTGCAAATATACGGAAGTTAATTACCAGCTGAATGCATGAATAAATAAATGGCAAGAAGTAAACAACTCAAGTGGATTTACAAATGAAATGAAGATAAACACGAATACACACCAGTGAAAGGAAAATAGATGGAACGCGGAAATGCATTAAACTATTATATACAAAATTTATGGAATTAATAAACGCAAATCAATGAATGTCCTAATGAATGAAAATAGAAAAATAAATAAATAAATTGATGAAATGAATATGCAGTTGGATGTATGAACGACTTTATAATTAAATATTTGAATATGGGAAGCATCAGCGAATGGTTTATTGTGTCTGTTACTTGATCTAAATGAAGAGCAAAATGATGTAAAGGATGCAGAAAGGAAACTGGATAAAGATGAA
The DNA here is from genome assembly GCF_024679095.1 of Eriocheir sinensis. NCBI lineage: Eukaryota > Metazoa > Arthropoda > Malacostraca > Decapoda > Varunidae > Eriocheir > Eriocheir sinensis. The sequence continues at coordinate 12,664,789 of NC_066543.1, forward strand.
GAGTAAAAAGGAATAAAAGCTTACAAAAAAAAGGGTGCAGAAAGGAAGCTGGATAAAAATGAGGAGTAAAAATGAATAAAAGCTTGCAAGAAAAAGGATGCAGAAAGGAAGCTGGATAAGATGAGTAAAAACGAATAAAAGCTTACAAAAAAAGGAAGCAGAAAGGAAACTGGATAAAGATGAAGAGTGAAAACGAATAAAGGCTCACAAAAAAAAGGATGCATAAAGGAAGTTGGATAAAGAAGAAGAGTGAAAAGGAATAAAATCTTACAAAAAAAAAAGGATGCAGAAAGGAAACTGGATAAAGATGAAGAGTAAAAACGAATAAAAGCTTGCAAGAAAAAAGGATGCAGAAAGGGAGCTGGATAAAGATGAAGAGTAAAAACGAATAAAAGCTTGCAAGGAAAAGGATGCAGAAAGGGAGCTGGATAAAGATGAAGAGTAAAAACGAATAAAAGCTTGCAAGGAAAAGGATGCAGAAAGGAAATAAATATGTGGATAGTGAAATGGAAAAGTAAATAGGTGAATAGACTACTTCTTCAGTGAACGAATGCGAAATAAGATAAACACAAAACAAAGATGCAATAAATGAATGACGAAAAGAATGAACTGCGTAGTGGATAAATGACAAATAAATACCAAAGTATATCAATAACTTAGCATGTGTGAATAAATGAAGAAGTTAGTGAATATGAATGATTGCATGCGTGAAAAAATAAGTTAAAGAGAGTCTAGATGATAAGTGAAACAGGTTAACAAGTCAGTGAGGAAAATAAACTGAGGGAAACAAAGCGAAATAATGACAGAGGGTGGGATGAGGAGGAGGAGGAGGATAAATGAATAGATAAATTACTAACGATACAAGGCGTGGAGACCATAGAGGGAATAATATATGATGAAGATAACGGCTCTCATAGATCAGGTTAACAAAGCCGAACGAATGAAATGGCCGAACACGGGTGATAAAATTTAATGAGTTGAAAAGCACACGAATGAAAAAAACAATTACCGTTTACATAAAAAAAGGAAATAATAATGATGTTTGAATATATATTTTTTTCCATTTTCTCTCTCTCTCTCTCTCTCTCTCTCTCAACAAAAGATAAGAAGATAAATTGGAAAAGAATGGAACATGAAAGGTGAATGACAGCAAGAATCAACAAACAAACAAACACACAAACACAGGCAGAACACACTCGCCGTTTACCGATCAAACACACAAACATTTTAAACACCTCGCTGTATGGAAAAAGCAAACACCACGAAGAGCAGGAAGCGAAGAGAACCGATGAAATTAGTGATGGAAAATGAATGGAGATGAGTGAACAGATCAAATATGAATGGATAGCGAGGGTGAGTCGGGGGTAAGCGTGAGCCCAAAATGAATAACATGAATGATCTATCGCATAAACAAGAGATGAATGAACGCAAAGCTCCAGGCCAATCAGCTAATTGAACCAACAAACACTAATGGATTAAAACACGTCATGAGCGGCCGGCCCGACACGTGTTGCGCCATGCCTGCTAATCTTGATGTTTGTTCTGTCTTTTTTTTATAATTGTTGTTGCTGATATTTATGATGGTTATTAGTGATGTTTTCCCAATAATCACAGTTCTGGTATTTTTTTTTTTGCTTCTCATTATTATTATTATTATTATTATTATTATTATTATTATTATTATTATTATTATTATTATTATTATTATTACTCGTATCATCAAGAGGAGCGTATCGAGACACCTCTCCTCCCGAAATTTAAACCTCTCTTTTGGCCGCTCTGCTAAACTCTTCTTTACGGTGGCGGTGAACAGCAGGCTTTCTCTCTCCTATTTATTTTTTATGCCCTTCAGCTGTTTCCCTTAGTATAAAAAAGAAATCATTATTACCATTACTATTATTTTTATTGTTATTGTTCATCTGTTATCATCATTATTATTTTGATCCATTTCTGTTCTTGCTGTTGTTGTTGTTGTATTTATTGTTATCGTATCATCACCATCATTATCAATACTATAATTACTGTTGTTTATCTATTATCATCATTATTCTTTTTTATCTATTTCTGTTCTTGTTGTTGCTGTATTATCATCGCATTATCAGCATTACGGCTATCGTTACTATTATCATTATGACTTTTATCGCATTAAATACAGCAGGACGTGGCGCTCAAATGAGATGCATTTAAAATTTAATTACTTATCGGTAAACAGTGTAGATAAATAGAGTTCAGTTATGGGGTAAACAGTCTTTCTAATTCACTAATCTCATTATTTATTCACCGGACGCGCTTACTTGATGAACTTTTAAAGGTTTACTGCACGCAGACTGCCATTAATTTCGTGCTTCGTGTTCCCGTTTCCGCTCATTTTCACGCTGGACGCATTTTTATTTTCGAAACTTCCTTTGTGTACTTTCTCCTAAAACCACCGGGGCATTTTTTTTTAGACTTTTTTCTTATTTTTTTGTAAACTTTCTAAACTTACCGGTGTATTTTCCGATAGATTTTTTTATACGCTCTCTTAGAACTACCGGTGCATTTTTTTCCAGACTTTTTTTTCGTAAACTTTCTAAACTTACCGGTGTATTTTTCGATAGACTTTCTTTGTCCGCTCCCTTAGAACTACCGGAGCATTTTTTTCGACTCTTTTCTTATTTTTTTGTAAACTTTCCAAACCTGCCGGTGTATTTTCCGATAGATTTTTTTGTACGCTCCCCTAGAACTACCGGGGCATTTCTCTCGACTTTTTTTTTTTAAACCCCCAAAACCTGCCAGAGCATTTCCCTAGACTTCTTTTCTTTATTAACTCCAAAACCTGACAGTGCATTTCCCTAGACTTCTTTTCTTCGTTACTCCAAAAACTGATTGTGCATTTCCCTAGATATCTTTTCTTCGTTAACTCTAAAAAATACCAGTGCCTATTTTTCATCTGCACCCTTTTTTTACTGTCTATCAACTGCCAAAGCCTTTTTCCCTCATCCTCCTTCCTATATAGTCACCAACCCGTTAAACAGTACATAAATTAAGTAGCTAATAATAATCCAATGAATAGGCAAGCAGGTAAGTAGATGACTAAAAATGACTAAAGGAATATATAAGTGATAAAATAAACGAGCCAGCACAGATCGAAAGGTCATAAAAACGCTTGTGTGAAAAACGCCATCATCACCTTTGAGAAAGTTCATGCATAGTGGACGGAACTCCCGCTCTTCCTCCCGCCCCATCCACCTCTCTCCAACACAAGAAAGACCCGCCTGCCCCCATCCCCGTCAGCCACACTTAGCTCCTATTCCTGCCCTTTGAGCCCCGATTCTCATCAGTCTGCCCCGCTTCTCTGTAACCATCATCTCCTTTGCCACCCTCAATACCCATTCTCTCTCTCTCTCTCTCTCTCTCTCTCTCTCTCTCTCTCTCTCTCTCTCTCTCTCTCCATTCCTCTCTTTCGCGTTAATTTAGATGCGCAGTAAAGAACATGAACACGAAAAAGAGTGTGACAGAAAGAGAGGAAGTGAGGAAGGAAGGTGAAAATAGAGGAACAAGGGGAAAGGGAAACTTGGGTGAGGGGAGAAAGGAAGGCCGTAGGAAATGAACTCAGAAGACGAGCGAGGAAAAAAGAAGAATAAGAAACGGTGTCGGGGGTGGTGGTGGGTGGAAGGGAGGGCGGACGGGAAACGGAAGAAAGGTGACAGGAAGAAGAGAGAGAACAGGGCAGCAAAAAAGAGGAAGAGGAAGAGGTTAAGGAAGGGCAAAATGTGTGAAGAGAGGAGAGAGAGAGAGAGAGAGAGAGAGAGAGAGAGAGAGAGAGAGAGAGAGAGAGAGAGAGAGAGAGAGAGAGAGAGAGAGAGAGAGAGAGGTCCAAGGGTAAAGTGTGAGGGGGTGAGGGAGGGAGGGAAGAAAAGTTTACAGATACAAAAAAAAAGCAGGATAAAGAAAGATGTAGGGCGGAAGGGAAAAATGAGAGAGGGAAGAGAGAGAGAGAGAGAGAGAGAGAGAGAGAGAGAGAGAGAGAGAGAGAGAGAGAGAGAGAGAGAGAGAGAGAGAGAGAATAAATTAGAATGAGAAGACAAAGTTCATTATTATTAGTAGTATTAGTATTAGTATTATTGTATCTTCATCATCATCACTACTATTACTATTCTTGCCACAACATCGCTATCACCATCTTTCATAATTTTCATCACCATTATCAAATATTATCATCAAACTTCTCATCGTTATCGTCATCAGTTTTCGAAATGAATTATTACAGTGTCCTTCACCATTTCTTATTTGATTTTTTTCTTCACAATGCATCATAAACAATTCACCTTCTTGCAATGATCTGCTGTTTGTTTTTTTGCTTTCTGCTGTATGTAAATATTTCTCAAAAGACTCTTGCCTCTCCTCCTCCATCTAGTCTTACTGCACTTTTTTTCCTCAATAGTGTCTCTCTTCCAGTATGTCCCCTCTCTCTTCCTCTTCTTATATTTTCCTTTCTTCCTTTTTCTGATTATTCTTCATGCTCCGCTATTTCCTTTCACCTTCTTCCCCTTCTCCAATTCCCCTTCTTTAAACATTGACATCCGATTAATTTTTCATTCATTCAATTCTAATCAATCTTCTCTTAATATTTCAGTTATTTCTAAAGTAAATTCGAGCAAACCATCTCTCTGTTTCAACAATATATGAATATTTTCGACCTCAATACATACAGAAGTGGATGCCCTTTAATCCTTCCTCTCCTTTCTCTGTAACGTAGCAATATGTATAGATGTTCTCTTTTCTTTCTAACTCTTCGTGTTTTTCGCGTCCTCCGTTAAGATCATATTTCCGCCTACAACGTTTTCTTTACCTCGTTTTTTGGTTCAGCTCCGCCCTTCGTTTTCGTTTCGGGAACAACGTTTCGCTACTTTCCGCCGAGATTCGTTCTTTCCAGCGGTGACATCGAGACCTGCGAGATCCTGCTTTTTACGAGCCAAGGGTCACGCGGTAGCGGAGGTCACTGAAAGGTCAGGGGTCAGGGAGCAGGATGTGTTATGGAAGGAGAAGTGTTGCATTATTCTGTATCCGTCCGTCTGTCTGTCTGTCTGTCTGTTTCTGCATGCTGTATATGTGGTATCCGTATATCTTTCTACAAAGGCAGAGTATTAACTCACTCACACACACACACACACACACACACACACACACACACACACACACACACAAACACACACACACATACACACACACACACACACACACACTCACACACTCACACGTGGCAGGCCATTGATCATATGAGACTCCTTCACAGGCGTCCATTTGTGTAATCATGGATGTGTGGGATCACGGATATACATGTCAACAATTTCCTCATCAGCGCTAACGGCTGTAGGCGAGGGGGGAACAGGGGAAAGATTGCAGGAGGAGAGGGGGAGAGGTGAACGAGCTCAACTGAAGAAGAGGGGAACGAGGGGGGGGAGGGTAAAAGGAACATTTGTGCGGGATGAATAGAGAGGGAAAAGGGCAAAGAGGATAAATAAGGAAGGAGGGAAATGGGAAAGTATAAGTTGAAAATCCAGAATAATGAGATGGAACAGAAGGGAAAGCAGAGATGAGAATAAGGAAAGAGGAACAGGGGAGTGAAGGGGAAAGATGCTGCAGAGAATGAAGAACAGGCAAAAAAAAAAGGGGGAAATAAAGAAGGGAGAAAGAGGAATGAGGAAAGAGTATCTACGACCTTTACGTGGAAGCAGGGAGTAACGGTCTTTTTTTTCTGTGTACGAGTAGTTTCACCTCTAGCCTTCCTCCTTTGTCGTAGAGAACAGTCAAGAGATAAGGGAACTGAAAAGACACGATGGAAGTATTAAACCTAAAATAGAACGGCTAGTAAAGAGTTCGGGGAAGAGGGGAGAGGGATGAAGAAATGGTTAACGTAATGAGGGGTGAAAACTCAGGTGATATCCGTTAGAGAAATATAGACGTAAAAGAGGAAGGGATAATGGAGGAGTTTTATGTTCCGTCCAGAAATAGCCTGACTAGCTTTTCCGCTTCAAGGTTTTAAGTATTAATATTTTACTCGTTGCAGATTGCTGGATGCTGGATTACCGTGGATGATTTCGTCCGTCTAGACACATATTAATATCTCAACTTCTATTCCAACGTCAGATATCTCTCTCTCTCTCTCTCTCTCACCCACACATAATCCTATCTCAGGTTTTAGTGATTTTTTCCTCAACATTTGCCAAAAAATATCTAAAAAAGTTGTACTGGACGTGTGATGTCAGATGCGGTGTAGGCGGTGGTAGTGGTGGTGATGGAGGTGGGGGGGTGGGGGGGCATAGGTGGTGGTGGTGGTGGTGGTGAAGGTGGAGGTGGTGATGGTGGTTGTATTGAAAGTACGATTTAAATATGCATCCTCATTTTTGTTTCTCTACGAATATCCTTAATGACTTAATTGTTCTTACTGCTATACCGACACACACACACACACACGCACACACACGCACACGCACACACACACACACACACACACACAGCCATAACCTTTCGTCGACAATAAGTAGAGTGGAAGCAAAAAAAATCACTACATTGTTACGCTCGAAAGCTGATAATTAGGAAATGTATATAAAGAGTTAATTAAAATGCGGGGAATTGCCCTTAATTTCGAAGGCAGGTAGGGGGCGGGGGCGGCGTCTAATTAAAGGTCAGATTCAGGTAAGTTTGACATCCCTGATATGGAGATTAGGGAAGGAAGGGGAGCGAGAGGAAAGAGGGAAGAAGAAGAACGGCAAAGAGGGGAAGACTCACTAACACTTCTCTCTTCTCTCTTCTCTCTCTCTCTCTCTCTCTCTCTCTCTCTCATTATCTTTCCACGCCATTCCGTTTTCTCTTTTTAGTTTTTATATTCCGCAGCTGATGTTGTGTATTTCTTTTTTATTTCTATATCTCGCAGGGCTGACGTTGTATAAATTTCCTCTTTTTCGTCTTTTTTTTCCCTTTATTTCTCTCCTGACGTTGTGTAAATTCAATAAAAATGCCTCGACGCGGCCTCAAATTGCTCGTCGTCTCGTCTTCCTGCTCTTTTTCCCTCTCTTCTCGCCTCTTCTTTATTCCTTTTCGTTTCTTCTCCTTCCATGCTCCTGTTTTCCTTCCTCCCTCTCTTCCTCCTCTTCCCCACACACACATACACCCCCCCCCCCGGTCTCCTCCTCTAACTTCTAATGTTTTTTTCTTCTACATTCCTTTTTGGGGGTTCTCTGTCTCTACTGTTGCCATTATCATTGCTGTCATCTTTCTTCATTTTATTTCTTTTATTTTTTTCATTTGTTTTGTGTTGGGTTTTTGTTCCTTGCCTTCGCTTTCTACTTCTCTGTTCTTTTTCATCTTCTTTTAGAGCTTGTTTCGCTTTCTCTTTTATTTTTCTTCTTCGTTCTTCATCATTTTTTTAACTCTCCACCTCCTTCTCGTCCTCTGCCTCTTCCTTTTAAAATTCCTTTTCGTCGTCATCCTCGTCTTCCTCCTCTTCTACTTCTTTTCTTCTCCTTTTTCTTCTTCTCATTCTCATTCTCATTCTTCTTCTTCTTCTTCTTCCTCCTCCTCCTCTTGCTCTTCCTCCGTCCCCCTCCTCGTCCTTGTCCTCGTCCTCCTCGTCCTCCTCTCCCTCTTCCCTCTTCCCGCCCTCCGCACCACCGCCAAGCACCCCCAAACCCACACTCCACCCATCTTATTCCTCTTTCCCGCGCCACTCGACTCCTCAACTTTTCCTGTTTCCGAAATGTCGGTTGTCCAAGCGCCCGGCCAACTTTCATCCCAATCCGTCTCTGGAGGAATGCAATTTTGACTTCGAGCAGCCGTGTTTTTACAATTTTCCTTGCACCACCTACCACCCACACCATCCCTGCCCCCTACCGTCACCCATCTCTACCCCAGTCCCTACCACTACTCATCTCCACCCACTACAACCACCTCAACCCAAACTACCACCACCACCGCCGCCTTCCATCTGTGTGTCATTTGCTTACGGTCTGATCGCGTGTTGGACTTGCGCTGTCTGGTCAGTAATCTTCTCGTTTTCTTTATATTTTGCGTTTGTGTGTGTGCGCGCGGTTTCGCTCTTTCACTCTTTCTCACACGCATACGCACACTCGTCAACCCCCCCCCCCCCCCCACACACACACACACACGCACACACACACACACACACACAATCTCGTCGTAAACAAGGAGCAATAACACGAACGCCCAAGAAGGACATAAATTGCCACTCTTCTCCTCTTCTCAAGTCCTTGTTATATTGCTCTCTCTCTCTCTCTCTCTCTCTCTCTCTCTCTCTCTCTCCAAAAATAGGAACAAATATAACAAAACCACCAGCAATAACATCACCTCAAACACAGATAGATAGAAAGATCGATAGATAGATAAATTGATAGAATGTAAATAAGAGGAAGAGAGATTATAAAGCATGAGGTCCATTTTAAGTACAGAACACCACAGACGGAAGTGTTATCGTGTATGAGAATTTACTATTTAACTAAGGCAGCGAGTAGCGAGCTTTTTTTTAATATTGTTTACTTTTTTGTGCCCTTGAACTGTCTCCTTTGTTGTAAAAAAAAAAAAATACACCCACGGCAGCCAAGTCAAAAATAAATAAATAAATAAACAAATAAATAAATAAATAAATAAAATAACGAAAGAAAAAAAAATCCTGATGTAAAAGAAAAGTTGAAAAAACACACAAATAATGCAAAGTTTCTGACCTCTGCTCTTTCCTTCTCTACCTGCTTCAGTGTTACCGTCCCCCTCCTCCTCCTCCTCCTCCTCCTCCTCCTCCTGCACCTCCTCTTTCTCCTCCTGCACCTCCTACTACACATGCTCGCCTTTTTTCTCATCTCCCTCTGGCACATACTAACCATTTTTATCTGGCTTTCCTTCTTCCCCTTCTCCTCGTCTCCACCTCCTCCTCCTCGTCCTCCTGCAGCGCCACACCTTCCCTCCCTTAATTAACCTTCGCGCGCGCCTTCGTCAGCCCCGTAATTCACCTGCAGGAGGGAAGAATACATTTTGCTCCGTCCGCCGCCCGCCCCGACAGACTGATCACCGCCGCCGCCAAATTAACACCGCGGAGGGAGAATTATTGCGCAGATTATTGGCCGGGATGAGGCAGAGTGACGTCGCTGCTTCTTGGGCCTCAAAGATTTACCCGTGGCGAGGACGGAGGTGGTGGCGGAGAAGAGGAGAAAGAGGCGGAGGCGGAAAGGGATAGTGGTGGCGGAGAAGAGGAGAAAGAGGAGGAGGTGGAAAGGGATGGTGGTGGCGGAGAAGAGGAGAAAGAGGCGGAGGCGGAAAGGGATAGTGGTGGCGGAGAAGAGGAGAAAGAGGAGGAGGTGGAAAGGGATGGTGGTGGCGGAGAAGAGGAGAAAGAGGCGGAGGCGGAAAGGGATAGTGGCGGCGGAGAAGAGGAGAAAGAGGCGGAGGTGGAAAGGGATGGTGGTGGACGGGTTAGGAGAGGTGGAGTGTACGGAAAGAGAACTGAGAGAGGAGATAGATACAGATAGATAGATAGACAGAGATAGATAGATAGGTGGATAAAGAAAGAAGCATACAAACACAATGACCTGGGAATCAGTGATCTCGAGGGAGCGGTGCCCTTTATTTTATGACCCCAATGACACCGCAAACTCAACAACGCTCAAGCCTTTCTGTATCGCCTCTCGTCTTTCTAATTAACTTTTCCTCGCGATCTAGAGTGGCTGCATTGACGTCCGCGGCTCAGTCAGACACAATTGTTTCATATTAACCGGCTAACACCATTCAGTATATGTACGTGAGGATTTGTCGCTGTTTCCGATTAGCTGCTTGTTTTTAATCCATAGTATTCTTAAACATATCGGAGCCTCAGTTCGCCTGTTTGAAAAGCCTCTTGTAGAAGTTGTATTGTATTGTATTGTATTGATATAGGAAATGTATTGGGAGCAGCGAGAAGCGGGCTTTTTTTTATTATTGTTTACTTTTTTGTGTGCCCTTGAGCTGTCTCCTCTGTTGTAAAAAAAAAAATTACTGGGATTTCCGTGGTTGATTATTAGGGGCGTTGTGACTTGGCGCCGCAACTGCACTGTCATATGGCGAGGGATTTCCGTGGACTGTTCTGCGATCCTAGTATTAGCTTCACACGACTTCTGCAACTTGCACGAGGATATGACCCATGAAAGCCAGATTGATCCTCTCTGTGGCCTTGGGAAATTGTCGGAGTGGGAGCCCGATACGTATAAGAATATGGACCTGTCAATGTGTCTGTGATTTGTCGCTGCCTCTGAGTGTCTGTTCGTCTTCCGGTCACTATTTGTTTATGTCACTTTTTTATGGGCAACAAAAGGAGTGCAAAAAAATAAAAGCCCGCTACTCGCCGCTCCCATAACAGACAAAAGTAAAGAGTAGGCAAGAGTGTGTTAGTCTTTAAGTTTATGTGTGTGTTTTTTTTATCTGGCTGATTATCTATTTGTGTTTGTCTTTTATTTTGCGTGTGTCTATTTGTCTGGCTATGTCTGTTTGTATATGTCCGTATGTGTGTGTGCTTGAATGTATGTTATATGTATTAATGAATGAGTAAATGTATGTGTTTACCAAATGCACACACACACACACACACACACACACACATACACACACACATACAGACTTAGAGACAAACACACGGATCAGAAAAAAAGTAACAAACACATAAACACATTAATAAATACATATATACATACATACAAACACACATGCATACACACACTCACCCAAACAGACATACATACATGAAAACAGACAGACACAGACAAATTCACACGCAAAATATAACACAATCAAAAATAAACAGCCAGATAAAAAAAACACACACATAGACTTTAAAATACAGGCACATAAATCAGAAAAAAAGTTACAAATGCACAAAAATACACTGAAAGACGAGAAAATACAGGCACATAAATAAAAAAAAACTTGCAAATGCACAAAAATACTGAAAGACGAGCAGCAGACACTCAGACAGCGACAAATTCAGACACATATAGACAATCAGAAATGGCGACAAATCCTCATTTACATACATATACCGAGAGGGGTGTTAGCTGATGAGAATGGAGCAACTGCACGTGTCTGACTGAGCGGTGGACATCCAGGCAGTCACTTCAGGGGATCGCGAGCAACAAAGGTTAATTAAAATGACAAGAGACGATAGAGAAGGGCTTGAGCGTTGAGTCAGTGGTGTCATCGGGATAAAAAAGGAAGGGGCATCGCCTTTCCCGGGTCACGGCGTCCAGGCGGGAAAGAGAAGCAATGATCTGACCAGTGACCACGACGGACTCAGAACGTCAAATGTCATCGGGGTTGGAGAGTGAAGACAAAGGACATTACATATACATTTAATATCAAGGGAGTATTATCATAGTTAAAAAAAGATAAAGCTGATTAAGGACGATGCAAATAATGTATGAAAAAAGTAGTATGTTAAAAGCAAGTGTCGTCGATGCAATATTAAGAGAGAGAGAGAGAGAGAGAGAGAGAGAGAGAGAGAGAGAGAGAGAGAGAGAGAGGGGGGGGGGGGGAGAATAAGCCAGACTAAAGAAGAGTGACCTTAGCAGAGAGAAAGACAGAGGAGATAAAGGAGGAACAGGTGGTTAAAAGAATGTGCAGGAATATTAGAAAGAAAAAATGCAAGGAATGGAACGAAGGGAAGTTGATAAAGCCACAGGTAAACAGGTGTGTAGAAAGAGAGCCTATTGGAAGAGGGGAGGCAGAGAAGATAAGCGAGTCAAGTTGGTTGAAGAGGGGAAAGGAAAGGGAAGGAAAGGGGAGAGTTATCTGTGGTAGGGAAGAAAAGGGAAAGAAGAAAAGGTGTTGAGACCAAAGGAAAGGAGAAAAAGGAAGGGAGGAGGGAATGGCGAATAGATTGATAAGTAGATAGCAAGAAAGACACAGACAGACGAACAGAAAGACAGATAGAGAAAGGAGAAAAAGCGTAGAGACTGGAGGAGGTGAGAAAGGAGAGATAAAAGGAATGGGGGTGTGAAGATATACGAGTAGATAGATAGAAAAAGACAGACAGACGAACATAAAAAGATATAGAAAGGAGAAGAGATGTAGAGATTCAGAGAGAAGAGAGATTAAGGGAGGAGGAAATGTAGGAGAAAAAGATTGATAAATAGATAGATAGAGAGAAAGAGACAAAGACAGACACAAAGACACAAAGACTAATAAGCAAAAAAAAAAAAAAAAAAAAAAAAAAGGAATATAAGTGTTTGAAATGCATACATACATATCTGTGACTATTTGTTTTTACACTGCAACCAACATATTGATTTTCCTCATACCCTTTTAATTAAGCCGTGATAATCCACCTCTTGAAAACTGACACCCACCCCTTCATCCGCTCATCCACCAAAAACAACCTACTTACCCACCTACGTACACCTACTTTCCCACCTATTTACAACCCATTTAACCCACTTACTTCCCGCCCATTGAAACTATCCCTTCTACTCCTTTTTCTTCTCTTCCTGTAAGAAAGCCAATACAATGCTTGGGTTCATAGCGAGGAACTTCGAATACAAGACGCCGGGAGTTATGTTATCCTTGTATAATTCGCTGGTAAGGCCCCACCTGGAATACGCCGTGCAATTCTGGTCTCCTAATTACAGGAAAGACATTGAATTACTTGAGAGAGTACAGCGCCGCGCCACGAAGATGATACCATCACTGAGGACGAAGCCCTATGAAGAGCGACTCGAGCGACTCAACCTCTTCACGTTGGAAAAGAGACGACTGGGGGGAGACATGATACAAGTCTTTAAGTACCTGAACAAGCTCAGCAACGTTGGTCACTCCAAGCTCTTCACGCTACAAACTAACCTGAGAACAAGAAAAAACGGAAAAACAATTCAAGCAAAGCGATGCAATACCGACATCGGCAGGAGTTATTTCTCGAACAGAGTTGTTCGCCATTGGAACAGCCTTCCTGCAGAAGTGGTTAGCGCAGAGACTCCTTCAAGAAACGCATTGATCGCCACTTTGCTGCATCGGGAGTGAACTGAACGTATCCAAGAGTAGATACACAAGTGCTTTAATCCTTCCCTGCAAGCCACTCCTATGGCAAACAGATTGATTAAATCACTGAACGCAGGCAGCCTAGTAATGAGCCAACAGGTTTTCTGCTGCCTGCTAGTCCATGTTTCCATATTTCTTCTTCATCCTCCTCCACTCACCATTTATACACCCACCCACTCCATCCAGTCATCCACTCCATCTACAAACCAGCACCCAAACTCATCCACTCATCCATCTACAAATCACCCACTTCATCCACATCCACCCATCCACGCCATTCAGCCATTACCACATACCACCTTCACAACAGTTCCACTCATCCATCCATCAATCATCCACTTCTTTAAGCCAGACCTTACATCCACACACCTTATCAACACGACTTCCATTCATCTTACCAATTATCCACTTCATCCACTTCATTCAGCCAGCCATTACATCCATACATCAGTTCCACAGCTCTTCCACATATCACCTACACAACAGATCCACTCATCCTACCACATACCACTTTCACAACAGATCCACTCATCCATCCATCAATCATCCACTTCATTAAGCTTACATCCACGCACCAAATCAACACGTTTTCCACTCATCTTACCAATATCCACTTCATCCACTCCATTCAGCCAGCCATTACATCCATACATCAGTTCCACAGTTCTTCCACATATCAGGGTCTCGGTCCCCCATTTTTCATCGCCTCAGCCGTCACCACACATCGCGTCTCAATAACTATTTTCACAACCTTCACCACCATCACCACACGACACACTTTACATCACCATGAACCCCTTTGTAGACGCTAACTCAATTTACGAAGAGAGACAATTTTCTTTCAAGCCTCTCAAGAGCACTCCGTCAAATTTAACACGATATTTTTACGTCTCGCTCACGCCGGCAGCTCTGCAATCTCCATATTAAAGTCTGTACAAGCCACCCCATCAAGCTTGTCTGGGGATTGGCTAATGATACACGCTTACTGGGATAGGGGAACGGATTTGGGCTCACTATTATTAAACGCATTGGGGACCCGGTATACCAATTTGAAAAGGCTCTCGTGGAAGTTGTTAGGATTTCCACGAACTGTTTTGTGATCCTAAGGAAAGTCTTAGCACGGTTTCTGTACAATGAGGAAGAAAGACACCCATGAAGATTTGGTTATTCTTCTTTATGGTATCTCAAATTAGTCCAGATATTTTTTTTACAGCAGAGGAGACAGTGCAAGGGCGTAAAAAAGATAACAATGAAAAAAAAAGCCCGCTACCTACTTCTCCTGATATGGTAAAGAATATGGAGTGGCAAGGCTAATATTGGCTTGTCAGGATTTCCACGAACTGTTTTGTGATCCTAGCGATAGTCTCACACGGTTTCTGCACAACAAAGAGGAGAGACACCCATGAAAGTTTGGTTATTTTTCTTTGTAGCCTCTTAAATTTGTCGTGATGGGAGCCAGATACGTATAAAAATATAGACTGTCAAGACTGATATAAGCTTGTCAGAATTTTCATGGAGTGTCTTGTATCCGAACGATAGTCTTACACGGTTTCTGCACAATGAACGGAAAAAAACACTAACGTTATTCTTCTCTATGGCCTTTAAAATTGGTCGTAAATGGAGCCAGATACATTTAAAAAAATATCGTAAAATCATTATTCTACAACATCGCCGGTTACTCGTTTCTGAAGTATGGACGCTTGAATTATACATTTTCTCCAGTCTGTATTTCCTCTTGTCTACGACTTAAACTCATTCAAGAGGAGAGTAGCAAGACACTTCTTCACCCGAAATTGATTGACCTCCTCTCTTTTGACCCCTCGTTCTTTCTGCTTTTGTTCGGGGCAGCCTCTAGTGGCCTTTTTTTGCTGTTGTTGTTGTTGTTGTTGTTGTTGATTTTACCCTAGAGCTGCCTTCCTTACTGAAAAAAAAAAATCGTGTCTGAAAGAAAATTTTGTATCGCCTGGAGAGGAAAAGGTATCAAAAAAGTATGTTAAGTGGGAGGGGAAAAAAGGCAAACAACTTAGATTCTAATGAATACCTTTACCTGGACTAATTAATTGCCCCAAGTGTGTCGGGCGAGGCGGGCCTACTAATTAAGGCACAACTACTTTTTTTTAGTTTCCTAGAACGCACGAGAAATTGGCTTGCCTTTCAGATAGATACATAAAAGAAAAAATAAATATATAACTAATAGACAGCCTCTCTCTCTCTCTCTCTCTCTCTCTCTCTCTCTCTCTCTCTCTCTCTCTCTCTCTCTCTCTCTCTCTCTCTCTCTCTCTCTCTCTCTCTCTCTCTCTCTCTCTCTCTCTCTCTCTCTCTCTCTCTCAGGATACCACATTTAGCTCCACATGTTTACCTGAGCAGAATTAAATTATGCCGCGTCTTTGAAAGCTAATAAGATGGAGGAAGAGGAGAGGCAGGCAGGAGGGGAAACAGGCGGAGGAAATGGAGAAGGAGCAGGAGGAGGAGAAAGTATGAAGAAAACGAGGGCATGGAGGAGGAGGAGAAAATGAAGATAGAGAAGAAAACCGAAGGAAAAAGACGATGAGAAAGAAGGGAAGGAAAAAAAGGAAAAGGATAAAGAGAGAGTAGAGGTGGAAACAAAGGAGAGATAAATAAATGGAAGAGAAAGTTGAGAACGAGAGGGAAGACGGAGAACGATGATAAGTGGGAGGAGGAGGAAGAGGAGGAGGCGCGAAGAATGAGGAAGCAAACGAAGACGAGATTGAAGAAGACGAAGACGAAGTGAGGCGTGGTAATGATGATGAAGACAATTATGAAGACCTGAGGGAAGGTGAGGGCGAGCATGAAGATGAAGATGAACGTGAGGAGGAGGAAAACAAGGACGAGGAAAAATAGAAATGGCTGGACTGATGGAGAACGATCTTGCAACGACGAGAAGGCAAAAAAAGTCGAAAAAAATGACAATACTATGAATACAATTAAAAAAGGATCTGATGAAATATATCCTCTGAGGCGCGTCTTTCAAGGTCTCAGCACCGGGTCGCATTGTCTAGTCTCGTCTATCTCGTCTCGGGCACAGCTCTATCTAATACTGACCAGAGGCTTCAGAATGTGTTATACGGATAATGAACACAATATAACCAGGTCACAATCAAGAGACTTTTTAATAGCCTCTCCTTACAGCACAAGGCGGCGGCGCGCTAGTCGGGCAAGAATACGTCCTCCATCAAGCCGCCGATAATGACGCAATTAGAGGAGGTAGCGATTATCGTCGGCCCCGTTGAAATCGTCGTAATTCTCATCGTTTTCCGTACTCGCCTAATCATTCACCACTTACCTAACGATTTCTGAAAATTTGAAGTAAAATAAATAACTTTGTCATCTGTTCAGCTTGTCCCGCGGAGTTAAAATGTGTCAAAGATTTGT
>NC_066543.1:12686228-12741228 GCF_024679095.1 Eriocheir sinensis
AGATTAGGTCAGAAGGTTAGGTCAGAAGGTTATATCAGAAGGTTATATCAGAAGGCTAGATCAGAAGGTTATGTCAGAAAGTTATGTCAGAAGGTTAGGTCAGAAGGTTAGGTCAGAAGGTTAGGTCAGAAGATTAGGTCAGAAGGTTAGGTCAGAAGGTTATATCAGAAGGCTAGATCAGAAGGTTAGGTCAGAAAGTTATGTCAGAAGGTTATGTCAGAAGGTTAGGTCAGAAGGTTAGGTCAGAAAGTTATGTCAGAAGGTTATGTCAGAGGAGATATGTCTGCAAAAAGAAAGGGTGGACACAAAAGCAAATAGAAGTTGGAAAATGTGAGGCTGCATTAATTATTGGTGATTCTTTTTGAAGTGTGAAAAATAAAACGAAAGGAGAAGAGGAAGACGATTGAATCGTCTTTTATGCCGGAAGTGTGTCTTGAAATCAAAGAAGAACGGGATACCAAGGTCGAGGGAGACTGTGATACTTATTTAATCTGTTTAAGGAGTGACAAAGAATAAAAAGAACAGGAAGGACGCAGAAAGACTGGACTGACTATTTTTCATCGACGGGAACTGATCTGGAGGGGAAAAATACTGTAAAGGGATACTGTCTTATTCATGACTTACTTTGGAGAGGTATTGCAGAGAAGCGAAGAGGAAAAACACGGCACATTTATATTTATTGACAGATGAAAAATGTGTTAGAGAAGGTAGAAGGGAAGCGACGGCAAAAATCTCCATGTTATTTACTGAAAACTGTAAGAACTGGGATAAAAAGACGAGGATACAAGAAGGTTTATTTCTTTTATTAATGTTACATGAAACTCGTCTGCAGATAGAAGTATAAAAAACTGAGCTACGTATCAATCTCCTTTGAAAAAAACTTACAAAAGAACACTACGAGGGGACAAACGGCTTACGTCAGACAAGACACGTGTCGGGAGAGTGAAGGAGGAAGAACTAATTTTACATCGTTTTCATATTTCTTAATCATGATGAAATAGCTCCACGCGTGCAGTCCAGGGAGTAATTATATCAGGAATTGTAGGAACGGAATGTCTCGCGGCTGCCCATGCTACCCGCGACGAGAACTACACCCCAGCGGCCGCCAGTTGAGAGGTCACGCCCTTTGACACGAATGATCCTTAACAGGCAACTCCTCACAGCGGCCCGGGGAGAGCTAGCGCCTCGCCGCCCCTCTGGAAGGAGCCACCGAGTCCTCCCTCCTTCGACACCACCGCATTAGAGGATGGACAATAAGTGTCTTTAACAATTTAATACTTACTCAGGAGGGAAGAGTTTTATATGTACAACGCCCTGAAGAAACGGGAGCGAGAGAGCATCATCACATTCGTCTTTATTAATGTAACTGATGTCTATATTCCTACTACCCTGAGGCACAATTGGAAGTCTCTCTCTCTCTCTCTCTCTCTCTCTCTCTCTCTCTCTCCCTCTCTCTCCCTCTCTCTCCTTCTCTTTCTCCTTCTCTTTCTCCTTCTCCTTCTCCTGCTTCTTCTCCTTGTTTTTCTTTTTCTTTTTCTTTTCTTCTCTTTCTTTTCTTCTTTTTTTCTTCTTCTTCTTCTTCTTCTTCTTCTTCTTCTTCTTCTTCTTCTTCTTCTTCTTCTTCTTCTTCTTTTCCGCCTCGCCCTCAACCTCTTAACTTATATTTGGCTTCATCACGTTCAACAAACAAACTCTACGCTCAGGAATTTCGGCCGCAGCAAATCTAACATATTCTCTTCTCCTCGAGGACACAGAGAAAAAAATAAAAGGTTAAGAAAGGAGACGGAGAGCGAGCGTTTTCTTCTACATTTTTTGTACCTATCTGATTTTTATTACCTTTTTCGCCTCTCAAGTTACGGCGAGCGAGGCGGGGAACGGAGAGAGTGAGTCGACCAGTAGTAATTCAATCACGATTCGCCAAACATCGCCTTAAGGGGGAAAAACACTATCATGAATCTCTGTAGAAAGAATATTATTACGTACTCTCTCTCTCTCTCTCTCTCTCTCTCTCTCTCTCTCTCTCTCTCTCTCTCTCTCTCTCTCTCTCTCTCTCTCTCTCTCTCTCTCTCTCTCTCTCTCTCTCTCATTAACATATTTTTTAAGAAACCTAAATTTTATACAAAGGATGGAATGAGAAGGAGAAATAAAGAGGGAAGAGGGGGAGGGGGAGGGGAGATATAGTGAGGATGAATAGGAGGGAGGAGGAGGAGGAGGAGGAGGGGGAGGAGGAGGAAGTGGAGGAGATGATAAAGGTTGGAATGAAAGGGGAGAAGGCGATGATAAAAGATGCTGGTAGTGACGAGGTTAGAGGAGATAAAAGGTAAGTAAAATAGAATAGAACAGGAGGGGGAAGGAGATAAAAGGATGCTGGGAGGGAGGAGAAGGTGAGTGAGGGAAGGCAGATGATGCTCAGAGAGAGAGTGGAAGGACGTTAGCGGATGAGAACGTAGAGAGACAATGATATCTGCCCCACGAGTAATTTATCTCAAGTAACCCAACCAAAATGTCTCTTGCTTGAAGTGTCTGTGAGTGTGTGTGTGTGTGTGTGGAGGGTGAAGGTAGAAGATACTTAGAGGGTGAGAGAGAGCACAGACGTTTGGTGGATAAGAGCGACCGAAGAGATACAATGAGTTCTATCCCACGAGTAACTCTTTTCAAGTAACCCAACCTCAATTTCCCTTGTTTGAAGTGTGTGTGGGAGGGGAGAGGTAAAGGATGCTTAGAGAGAGAGAGAGGGGGTCTGGACGAAGAGATGCAATGATTTCTGTCCCTCGAGTAACTCTTCTCAAGTAACCCAACCCTAATTTCCCTTGCTTGAATTTTCTGTGAGTGTGTGTGTATGTGTGTGTGTGGGGGGAGGGGGGAGGTAGAGGATGCTTAGAGAGAGAGAGAGGGGGACAGATGGTGGCGGAGATGGACGAAGAGATGCAACGATTTCTGTCCCTCGAGTGACTCCTTCAACTCCCCTCAAGTAACCCGGCCCAATCTCCCTTGCTTGATGGATAATTTCCCCATTACAACCCAGGCCGCCGCGGGAGCTATGAAGGAAGTTTGCTCATAAAACCTCGAGTTAATATCGTGTCCCCGTTACTTCCCTCCTCCTCCTCCTCCTCACCGCCCTACTGTTTTCCTCTCTCTTTTTCTCTCTCTCTCCTCGTCACGGGTCTTCTGGTATTTCTTTCTTTTCTATCTTCCTCCACTTGCTTATCTTTTCCTTCTCTTTTCTTACCTTTTTCTTCTTTCTCGCCTTTCATTTTTGCTTCTTCACCTCCACTCCTTCCATTGCCTCTTCTATTCCTCCTCCTTCTCCCTCTCTCCCTATTGGTCATATGTCTCTACTTTTCCTCCTCTCCGCCTCCTTCTGGTTTCCCCTTCTTTCCTTGCTCCACTTCCTTCTCCCCGATCTCTTGTCTTCCTCCTTCCCCCTTCCTCACTTTCTTTCTCCCCCCCCCCCCCTCCTCATTCTATTTCTCCTTTTCCTTCCCGCTTTCCATCGCCCCTTCGTTTCCTCCTCCTCCTCCTCCTCCTCCGCTTCCCACTCCTCCTGCCTCCCTATCATCCTCCTTATCTCCCGACTTCTTTGCCCCCTCTTCCTCCTCTTTCCACCGCCCTTCTGTCTCCTCCTCCTCCTCTTGCCTCTCGCCCTAAGAAACAATTGACAGGGAGAGTGACGGAGGAGATGGGTAAGGAAGGGCGAGAGAGTAATGATGGCAAGGAAAGGAGAAAAAGGAAGGAAAGAGAAAACAGGTGAGACAGAAAGAGGAAGAAGGAAAAGGAGAAGTGTGAGGTTGAGGTTGAGAAAGAAGAAGAGATGTAGAATGAAGTCAAATCGGGGAAGGAGGGGGAAGAAGTAGAATAGGATAAGTAGGACTGGGAAGATTAATCACTGAAGGAGGAGGTGAAAGATTGAGAGGGTAAAGATTGATAGGTTTAGATTCACTTCGTCTTTGTCTGTCTGTTTATCTACCGCGCACACACACACACACACACACACACACACACACACACACACACACACACACACACACACACACATTCGAGGTGCTGAATCAACTGTAGATATTGTTTAAGTAATTGAACCTCCTCCAGCGCTAACCAATACGTCCAATGCATCTCTCTCTCTCTCTCTCTCTCTCTCTCTCTCTCTCTCTCTCTCTCTCTCTCTCTCTCTCTCTCTCTCTCTCTCTCTCTCTCTCTCTCTCTCTCTCTCTCTCTCTCTCTCTCTCACCCCTTCTCCTACACAGTCTTCATAAATAAGGAGGGTTGCAAAGACTGGCTGAGTGCTGGTTGGTTACTACATACCTACATTACCAACACAATATATTTAATAGATGGTAGAACTCTCTCTCTCTCTCTCTCTCTCTCTCTCTCTCTCTCTCTCTCTCTCTCTCTCTCTCTCTCTCTCTCTCTCTCTCTCTCTCTCTCTCTCTCTCTCTCTCTCTCTCTCTCTCTCTCTCTCTCTCTCTCTCTCTCTCTCTCATATTCATTGTTCATTATCCAAGACGTTATAATTCTCGTGGTTTCTTTTATGTTGCAGATTCGCTCTTTGCACATACATATATATAACCTCAAGTGACTGTTAGAATTCTCAGCTTTGTGGACGGAACGTGAGAAAGAGAAGACACAGTAAGATGAGAGACACCTGTTTGAGGGAGTGGATCAGTTTCCCTTTTTGCACTTATATAAACTTCAGTGATTAACAATAATTCTAAGGATCGTGGACGGACGTGAGAAAGAAAGAACACTGAGAGATGAAGAAGACACGTGCATAGGAGGAGGAGGAGGAGGAGGAGGAGGACGTCTGCAGTGGAGAGATTAGTGGAAAAGAAATATAGAAGAAGACATACACTTGTGATTGATGCCGAAGATGAGAAGACCAGAATCCGCTCAACCTGTGATGGCTGTGAAGTGTGTATGAAGCAGCCTATTGTAGTCTTGTATTGTAGTCTATTGTAGTCTATTGAAGTCTTTGTGGTGGTGGTTCTTCACTCCAACGGCAAGAACAACCACCACCACCACCACCACCACCATCACCACTACTAATACTACCACCACCACCACCACCACCACTACCATCAATACCACCACCACTACTACAGTTATCACCACCACTACTACTACCACCACCACCACCACTACCACCACTTACACCACCACAATTACCCCCCCTCCACCAACACCATCACCGCCACCTCTACTACCACCACCACAACCACTTCTAAGTAACGTTCGCCAATACCTGCGCGTATGTGGAAGGAAAAATCTACCGTGGAAAACTGCGGAGGAATGAGAAAAAGAAATATTGTAAACCGAAAGACCGATATGCGTTCTATACTGTATCCCCAATGGTTTATTTTTTGTGTACTTTCGCCTGAATCCTAGCCACTAAAAACTGTAATAAAAATAAATTCACCCCTACCACCACCACCATCACCACCACCACCACCAACACCACCACTAATACCACCACCACCGCCATCACCACAACCACCACCACTACCACCACTAATACCACCACCAACAACAACAGCAGCAACATACGAGTACCTTCACCATCACCATCACCATTACCACCAACAGTACCTCCACCAACACCAACAACACCACCACCTCCAACAACAACACTTACAACAACAATATCAACCCACCCCAACCAGCGTTAACCACGATGAGGAAATCTGATTTATTACACTCCTGACGCGCGCCTGACCTTTGCTGCTCTCCCTTCCCGCACGTCGAGGCTTCCCGGAGATCAGACCCGAATGTCAAAGTTGCGGCGCAGTGGAAATAGTTGTTGTGAACCGATCAGCGGTGGCGGCGGCGGAGGCGGGACGAGGCGATGGTGGGAAAGTTTGTGGGGTTTGAGAGACGCAACAGAAGGAGGATCAAGAGGAGAAGGATAATCGAGAGGAGAAAGAGGAGGATCAAAAGGAGAAAGAGGCTGTTATCTGAGTTTTCCGTGCAGCTTAAAGAGATGCTGAATAAAGATGAACAGAGATGACGTAATGAGTACATGAATGAATAGAGTATAAATAAATATATCTAAAGCATACAAGAATGAGCACGTAATCCTCTTATTCTTTTCGTCTCAAAGGAGGATCAAAAGAACAAAGGGAATGTTGGATGAGGAAAAAAAACAATGAAGAGACGAGTGAATATAGAAAAAACATTAAAAAAAAGACATAAATCGGAGCAAATGAATGTATAAATAAACAAATACATTAGTAGGTAAAATAAAAAAAATAAAAAAACGAACATCAAAGAAGGTTTACAATATACGCATAAAATGATATAAACTTGAAAGGAAAGAGAAGAGAAGAGAAGAGAAGGGAAGGGAAGGGAAGGGAAGAGAAGGGAAGGGACGGGAAGGGAAGGGAAGGAAAGGAAAGGGAAGGGAAGGAAAGGGAAGGGAAGGGAAAGGAAGGGAAGGGAAAGGAAGGGAAGGGATGGGAATGGAAGGGAAGGGAAAGGAATGGAATGGAATGGAATGGAATGGAAGGGAAGGGATGGGAAGAGAAGGGATGGGAAGGGAAGGTAGGGGATGGTAGGGAAAGGGAAGGCTAAGGAAGGGAGATGATGGAAAGGGAAGCGAAGGAAAGGGCACAAGAATCCGCCTGAATATCACAACTATAAGGGCGAAAGAAAAACGGCATCGGAAGAATCAGCAAATAAACCCCCGACTACATAAAGGCAATAACCATTAATAATAACAATAATATCACGCGGGGAAAATGTTCTGGCCCTGAGTTTAAAGCTGCTCGTTAACTCTATATCCTCTTTTTTACCCCTGAAATATCTTGTTTAGTATATTATCAGCCATTTATTTAAGTGTATACCAAATAACATTATATCACGAATTTCCTGTTTCTGCTATCGTTTTATTCAATTTTTTTTTTGGTTGGGTAATGTGTCTAATGCATTACGCCATTACCTATATGAAACCATCAATGTCATGCCCTTACGAAATCGCCGTCGCCGTCAGCATCTTCACACCACCACCAAACGCAGCCTCCTCTCCCTCCTCATTACTTAACTCATGAAAGGCACAGCGCTCCTGCCGCCGATTCCCATCCCTTGCATTGCCACCACGCCCCATCCCGTCTGCTCTTCCCTATACGGTTTCCCGGTTTTCCCTTTCCTTCCTTCCCTTTCCTCAGTCTATTCCCAACCTCGGTGTTTCTTCGATTCTCTTCCTTTCCCTAACTTTCTTACCCTTTCCTTCACTTCCGTTCCGTTCTCTTTCCTTTTCTTTCATTTCATTTCTTTTCCTGTCCTTCCCTTTTCGTTCTCTATTCTTTCCTTTCCTTTCCTTTCCTTTCCTTTCCTCTCCTTCCCTTTCCTTTGCTTTCCTCTCTTTTCCTTTCCTTTTCTTTCCTTTCATCTCCTTCCCTTTTATTTCCATCCATTCCAATTCCTTCCCATTTCTCTCCTCTCCTTCCTTTCCCTTCCCTTTCCTTCCCTCTCCTTTCCTTTCCTTTCCTTTCCTTTCCTTTACTTTCCTTTCCTTTGATTTCCTCTTCTCTTCTTTCCTTTCCTTTCCTTTCCTTTCCTTTCCTTTCCTTTCCTTTCCATTCCTTTCCTCTCCTTCCCTTTCATTTCCATCCATTCCAATTCCTTCCCATTTCTCTCCTCTCTTTCCCTTCCCTTCCCTTTCCTTCCCCCTCCTTTCCTTTCCTTTCCTTTCCTTCCCTCTCATTCCCTTTTATTTCCATCCATTCCAATTCCTTCCCATTTCTCTTCTCTCCTTCCTTTCCCTTCCCTTTCCCTCCCTCTCTTTTCCTTTCCTTTCCTTACCTTTCCTTTCCTCTTCTTTCCTTCCTTTCCTTTCCCTTCCCTTCACATGCCTGCCAGCCCCTATAATACCCGGGCCAACCCTACCTTTACCTTCCCACTCCTCATCTCATCTGAAGGCCACAAGTGCTGACAACTCGAGTGGCTCTTCTTCAGCAGGAAACAAAGCGAGGGAAGTGAACTGTGATTCTGGAGATGCTCACACACGCATACACACACCCCCACACAACACACACACAACAACGGGTTTTAGCGAGTCAATGGCTGGCGGCAAGACAAGACTATCATAGTGACAAACAAGACATGACAAAACAGCAACATTAGGTGCATTCCCCACACGTCCCTCTTCCTCCTCATCATTGATCTTGTATCGTGTTGATCTAATTACTCGTCCTATTTCTGAGTCGGCCGCAAACTTGTTCATCCCACTCTGTCCTCTGCCTTCCTCTCCGTCTCACCCTTCCTCGATCTGTTCAGTCTACCTCAGCATCTTTTCTTCCCTTTGTCCCTTCCTTTCCCTTTCTTCTTCACTCACTCTCCCTCTATCGACACAGCCAATCACCTCTCTCCGTTTCTCTCTCTCTACTTCTTCTCTTTCTTCTCCTCTTCTTCTCTTAATTCCTCTCTCCTTCCTTTACTTACTCTCTCTCACCCTTCCATCAACACGTAACTCTCATCCTTCCCAATTGACGATCCCAGACATGTGTAAACGTCAGAGTGTGTGTGTGTGTGTGTGGGTGTGGGTGTGCGTGGGTGTGTGTATGTGTGTGTGTGTGTGTGTGTGGGTGTGTGAGTGTAGTCATAATTAACAGGTGTGTTGCGCTGTAACGCGATATGCTTGTTCATTCATTACTCCTGAAATATGTTTGAAGTGAAGCCAAAGGAGGCCGAAACACACGGCGCCGAGATAAAACAAAGTCAGCAAACTGGAATAAATGTTCACGGTTAGCGCGGCAATATGTTTTATTCGCTCAATTATTCACATGCTTTAAATTTTACGATGTTGTGATGTTAATGTTCTGTTCACGTGTCCACGCCATTGCAGCTTCGTCCAACCAACCATATTTATCAGCAACCACACACCCCTCTTCTCTTATTCACCCACACTCCCACTAACACCACCATACCACTAATCTCTAACCACCACCATTGGCATCTCATTACCACCACCACCACCACCACCGAACCACACCATCCTCTCCTCTTATCCATGCACACTCCCACTAACACCACCATACCACTAACCTCTAACCACCACCATTGTCATATCATTACCGACACCACCATCACCGAACCACACCACCTTCTCCTCTTATCCATGCGCACTCCCACTAACACCACCATACCACTAACCTCTAACCACCACCATTGGCATATCATTACTAACACCACCACCACCACCACCATTCCACTGACCTGTCAACACCACTTTTGCCATCTCATCACCACAATCCCAACAACACGTGCACCACCAAGGCTACACCACCACCACCACCACCTCCCCTCACCCCACCCCCCCCGAAGCTGCCCCAATATCAACACCATCTCACCAACACATTATCTACAATACTACTACAATCACCACCATTCCCACGACCACTTCTACACGACCACCACTATTGCCTTTGTACCTACACCACCAAGACAGAGACCACCATAACCACTACAACCAGACCATCCCCCTCACCCGCTCACCCCCAGCCGCCCCAGTCACCTCAAACACTCCCTCGCCGCGACATTACCCGCTGATGAAAACTTTAATTACAACTAAGGTGACAGCGTGGGCCGCGGGGGAGGCGTCCGGGGCCCAGGAGGCGGGGCGAGACGCAGCGGTAAGTGCACGCGTGGGGATCACAGTGGGTGTTGGCGGGCGGGGAAACGGCCAATGACACACGGAGACCTGCCCTTGTTTGTTTGTTACCACTCTCTCTCTCTCTCTCTCTCTCTCTCTCTCTCTCTCTCTCTCTCTCTCTCTCACACACACACACACACACACACAAGAATTCTAAATGTAGCTGCTTATTTTTTATCGAGGAGGGGGGCCAAACAGACACACAGCTAAGTGCCACAGAGGAAGCAAGGAGTGCCAGGATAGGCGATGGTGCCATTGACGGACATCCTGATATTCCCGGCCCAGGAGAGGTGTCCGGTAATACTTGGTTTTAGGTCCTGAGGGTGATAGTTTTGTGTCACTTTGTAGAACGACCAACACAACCCTAGGAAAGGCCTTTACATAGGTGCTAAAAGGCAAGAAGAGAAGGAAGCATTGACGACTCTGCTCACTGTGAGTTCCTGATGCTGTGAAGATCAAACTAACTTACCAATGGGGAGCATATGTCTAGTTTCTTTTTGATAATTATAATATTATTGTTTCCTGAGTGCTTTGGCTTACAACTCACTGTGGTGTAGGTGGTGATTAGCACGCCTAGCTATAAATCTTCAAGCCAGGGATAAGTCGCGGCGTGAATAGTCATTGTGCAGCCCACTCAGCTCTTCATCCTCAGAGGCGTGACAGTTCCAACCCCTTTAACGCTGCTGCTGCCATCCCTGAGCACATGGGCCACAGATACCTACACTAGATTGTACTTGAGGGTTCTTGGTGTTTGCTGTGACGTGTAACTTATAGAGTTCTGGATTGCTGATGTCCATTTACTTGTCTATTGCGAAGTTGTGAGAGAAGACCAACGTACCACCGGACTACACCACGACCCGATACAGAGAACAAGAGAACTCTACGCTACGCACATATACAGACAGACAAACAAACAGACAGACACACAGAGCCCCCCACCCTCCCCACCCCCCCACACACACATGCACACACCGTAATCCCACAACATTTAATCAGCAGCAGCGTGTGTAGATGTGTGTTTCCTGCTCTTGTCTGCCCTCACGTCGCTCTCCTCTTCCCCTCTTCGGCACGTTCTCACGATGATTCCGCCTTCATCACTCACTCTCATTCCTTCCAGACCGCCTCCACCACCACCACACTCCTCGCACCCAACTCCTACTCCTCCTACTCCATTACTACCTTTCCTTACCTTCTCTATTTCTTGTTTTCTTCTTTCCTTCCTTTTTTTCGCTATCTCGTTCCATTCACACAACTACTCTCTTACTTCTCCATTGCAAGGTCTTCTTACATTCTTTCTTCCTACTCTATTACAGGTCTTCTTGAGTTCTTCCTTTTCCTTTTTTTTTCTTCCACCACTACTATCCAACTTCCAACGCCTCCATTACAAGCTTTTCCTTCTTTATTTCTTCCCTACTTCTTTCTTTCTTTCACCATACTGCTCCATTCAAACTCCCTCCTACCTACTCCTACTAAATTACAATCCTTGCCTTCTTTCCTTTCTCCTTTCCTTTCTTCCTTCCACCACACTTCCCCACCCTGACACCCTCATCACTCCTACTTCACCACATGCCTTCTTTTCTTCATTCCTTCCTCCTCACCACCAACGCCTTGCAACCCCATCTTCACGCCTATTCCAACCTTCTACTCCTCCTTCTCCTCCTTCATTTCCAGCCTTCCTTTCTTTCTCGTTTCTTCTCAAGCATCAAAGTACATCTTCTAGTCCTAATCTCATATTCCAAGTTCTCTTCTTCCTTCCTCTCCTCCGCCACCTCACTAGACCCTCACTACCGCCCCTCACAAGCATCACACTACGTCTTCTTCCATTCCTAGCCTCATATCCCAACTTCTCTTCTTCCTTCCTTTCCTGCAACACCTCGCGAGACCCTCACCACTGCCCCTCCCACCTCGAGACGAAGCGAAGTAAGGCGCGCCCCAGCGGGGAAGCATCAAACAGCTCCCACTTTTACGGCACCGCATCCTTCAGAACTCCTGGAATTGCCACCGCCTGATGCACACCAACACTCGGTTTAATGGATGGGTTTTCATGAGACGAGGAGGACTGCTGAGGCCCGGCGTGGAGGTACGAATAGACAAGAAGATGGGAAAGGGGAGCGTGTGAGTGGGTGAGATGAAGGAGAGTGCTAAAGATGCTGGTGGGGGTGATGCTGGTGATGGTGAGTGGAGAAACGAAGAAAAGAGAGAGAGGAAAAAAAGGAGTAGATGTGAGTGATAGTAAATAAGTAAATAATGAGAAAGGAAATATTCAGCGACAAGGGAAAAGACAGATAATGAGACACTTAAGATATTAATGGAAGTTATTGAAGAGGAAAGACGAGAGAAATGAATGGCATGAGGCAATACATTTTCATATACTTGTTTTCGTTGTTCGTTTAAGAAAAGAAGGAAAAAAAGGGAAATTAATGTCTCTCTCTCTCTCTCTCTCTCTCTCTCTCTCTCTCTCTCTCTCTCTCTCTCTCTCTCTCTCTCTCTCTGACACACACACACACACACACACACACACACACACAGATATGCAGATTAAAGAAGGAAAAAAAAAATCCTAACAATAGAACACTGGATAAGTTTTGCAACACATGTAATAAACGTAAGTGTGTAAGACAAATAATATGAGTGTTAAATCCTCCACCTCCTCCTTTCAGAAGCCGTTTTAATCCTCTGAAAGAAAAGATAATCAGTCAGCTCTTATTGCATTTTTTTGACGCTTAAAATAGGCCAGTGACCGCACGTGCAACATTCCCCCCACCCCCCCACCCCGCGTCATCGCTTCCTGCCCGAGGTGTCCTTAGCTGCAAACGAGTCTCGGGTGACGCACGGAGCTAGGAATAGAACGGATTTTAGAGAATTACGACTGCGCTAGTATTTCCTCGCGGCCTCGTCCATCAGGTTATCAAACTCAGTGCCGGGCGCCAATCAGAGGCTACCACTTAGTACAGGGAAGCTCGTAACTGACCAATTTATATACCCGACAGTACATGAATGCATCGAAGATTAAAACAGACGTACGACGAGAAAAAAACACGTACGCGGGAAAGAGTCCTAGTGAAAGGGGGAATACTTCAGCACACTATTGCATGCGACTGAATGAGCTCTTTGTGATACTTGTAAAGACCTGGTTCCAAAAAATGACATCGATGAAAGACTATGACATTAGAGGCGACAAAACATGGATATACGACGATAAAAATTCACGCAAAAATGTCAAACAAAATCTTTTAATTGACATGAAAGGTTTTTTTTTCTTATTAATTTTTGTCGTTAAGCATTTCATGTTAGAAGGGACATTGGAAGTCTAATAAACACACACACACACACACACACACACACACACACACACACACACACACACACACACACTCACACTCACTTACTTACTCACTCACTCACTTCACACTTTCTTCTGCTTGAGTGATGCATTTACTTCCTCTCCCCCCTCCCCTTCCGCTTCCCCTTCCCGCCTGCCCTTCCCCTTCCCCTCCCTCACACCCTTTCTTCAGGGCCTCGGCGGCGTGGCGAGGGCGTCTCCTTGTTCTCACGGGCGCGCTAAGGCCGTCTAGGATGTAAAACACGTGTCTCAGGGATTGTTGCATGTGTGTGATTGTGTGTGTGTGTGTGTGTGTGTGTGTGTGTGTGTGTGTGTGTGTGTGAATGAGGAGAGTAAGACCTAAACCACTCAGCAAACACAGACAGAGCGAAACAGAATACACAATGTGGCACGTAAAAAAAAGAAAACTGAACTCTCAACCACCCATTTTTTCCCCCTCTCTCTCTCTTTGTCAGTTTCATTTCCTGTAGAGGCCCTAAACCAAGCAAATGTCAGGCAGGACTGAAAGCGACGTGAAGTAAAATAGAAAATAAAAAAAACACGTACGGTACATAGAGCTAAAGGAAACTAGAGTGAGCACGGCGCCCTTTCCCTTATCGCTCTGCTCGTCAAACCGATTCATCAACGTCGAGGAGCGAAACACATAGGCATGCAATAATCAGAGCGGTGTGAATAGGAATAAAAAGGATATGTGAAGCGAAGGTTAAGCTAGAGTGAATTTGCCAGCCATCAATGTTTTTTTCCTCGATTTTGTCAGTTTCTAAAAAAGGGAAGTTGATAAAAAAAATTGCTTGTCATGTTAAAATCACTATACATACAGAAAAAATAATTATGGATATGTGAAGCGAAAGTTGAGCTAGAGTGAATTTGTCAGCCATCAATGTTTTTTTTTCGATTTTGTCAGTTTCTAAACAAATAAAGTTAATATACAGTATACCAATATATAGACAGAAAAATAATTAAGTATATGTAAAGTAAAGGTAAAACTAAAGTGAATTTGTCCGCCATCAATACTCTTTTTCTCGATTTTGTCAGTTTCTACAAAAGGGAAGTTGATAACAAAATTGCTTGTCGATAAATCACTATAGATACAGAGAATAATAATTAAGTATATGTGAAATGAAGGTACAGCTAAAGTGAATCGTCAGCCATCAATGAATTTTCTCTTGATTTTGTCTGTTTCTAAAAAAAAAGGAAGTTGATAAAAAAATTGCTTATGTTAAAATCACTATACATACAGAGAATAATAATTAAGGATATGTGAAGCGAAGGTAAGCTAAACGTGAATTGTCAGTCATCATTGTTCTTTTTTCTCGATTTTGTCAGCTTCTAAAAAAAAAGGAAGCTGATAAAAAAGATCCTTATGTTATAATCACTATACATACAGAGAAAAATAATTAAGGAAATGTGAAGCGAAGGTAAGCTAAAGTGAATTGTCAGCCATTACTCTTTTTTTCTCGATTTTGTCAGTTTAAAAAAAAGGAAGGTAATATAAAAATGCTTGTCATGTTAAAATCACTATACATGCAGAAAAATAATAACTAAGGATATGTGAAGCGAAGGTAAGCTAAAGTGAATTGTCAACCATTACTTTTTACTCGATTTTGTCAGTTTCTACAGAAGGAAGTTGATATAAAAATGCTTGTCGTACCAAAATCACCGAAAAATCAGGACAAAATAGGGATATATACAGCAAAGAATATTATTTACAGAAAGGGAAATTCAAGTAGTTTTAAGATCCAAGTAATTATAAGTATAGAAAAAGAATTGCTTGTCTTGCTAGAATGCCACACACACACACACACACACACACACACACACACACACACACACACACAAGGAGATACATGACAAAAAAACAACAACTGACAATGCATTTAAAGAAAACTCCATCCATTCATTTCACATCCCCAAGAAACGAAATAGCAAAGATAAAAAAAAAAGTAAAGAGAAAAATGGCAGCTTCAAAAGACATGAAAGCAAAAGTCCTCTAAAGTTTTGATGTCGGAGCTCAGGAATGAAATATTGTGCGCGGCTCCATTTTTGTTCTCGGCAAACACTCGACTTGAGGGTGAGACGGCGAGGGAAAGAAAAATACGGGAATATAAACCAGGAATAAAGAGTTTCAGACAAAGCTGACTGTATTACTGAGGACTAAAGCCTTCCTGCGAGAGAGAGAGAGAGAGAGAGAGAGAGAGAGAGAGAGAGAGAGAGAGAGAGAGAGAGAGAGAGAGAGAGTCTACCTACAAACGAGAAGAAAGATGAAAAAGACGTTACCTTCACCTTCATGGTCGTGGTGGTGTTGGTGGTGGTGCTGTTGCTTCACCTGCGCTGCACATCGTCTTTATTCTGGTGGTGGTGGTAGTACTGGTGGTGGTGGTTAGATGCTGCCTGCCAGGGGAGGAAAAAGGGCTTAGTGGCGTATGATCTGGGTGAATCGGAAAGTCAAGTGGAGAAGGGATAGCAAAGGTAACGATGTAAAGGTGGTTAGCAAAGTGGCAAAGGGTGGATGTATGATGGAGGTTAATCTTAGAGGATCGGCAGGTTAAGTGGCGGAGGAGAAAGAGAAGAGAGAAAGGGAAGAGAGGGAAGAGAAGGCGGAGAAGGCGGGAGCTCGAGGAGGGAGGGAACATGATTGCACGCCCTGCATACCTTCTGCGTTTGTTTCCTGTGAAGTTAGAAGAGAGGGAGTGCTTAATTGCGTTGGCCGCTGCGTGTTGTTTTACCGTTGCCTTACGTAGCACAGAAATGAACACAAATAAACCCATGCAGACAGACATATATACAGGGGCACACAAAAAGGGCTACAGAAAAAGTCCCAGCACGTCTCACCAGTGATCTAAGCCGAGGAGCCTGGCTTTGAGGTATTAATTAGACCCGTGGAAGCGAAAAGTGAAGAGAGAAAAATGTCTTTGATAAAATAAGATCAGAGGAGGAAAAAGGAAATGAAGAAGAAACGGTAGTCACGCAGAAAAAGGCTTCCTTACTCTCCGCCAACACTGAAAAAACGACGGGAAAGAACGTAAAAGAGAAAGAAAAATAAAGGAAGGAGGCGGTCTTGGGTTGCATGATAGATAAGCGGGAGTATCGAGAGAGATATGTAGATAGACAGATAGATAAATAGAAAGAGAGAATTACCTTGGAAAAATCAGTGAACTACAGTTTATTAAAACGAAGTGTTCCTCAGGACCCTTGGCAGTGGTCGCCAGGCCGCTCCTGATTGTCTGGATCCCTGTCTTGCTCTCACGGAGGTTGTCTGTCAATCACACATGCTCTTATTGAACTACATATTTCTATATTACTTGTCCTAACTCATCTCTCATACAAGATACACTAATGGTTGGGACTATTAGACTTAGTAGGGATTGCAGATCTCACATACGTTTGTCAAAAATTACTAAAAAAAACGTGTATAAGTAAAAAAAAAGCTTTAATCATGTTACATGATGGATGCTTGATGTTCTTACTGTTGAGGGAGTGGATGAGCACGGGTTAAGGCATGAATTAACCTCCCGCGGTGTTCGCTTTTTCCATCACAGGAGCCGTTATAATTTAACCGTGGGTTTCTTTGTCCGTAGAGTTTTCAGCGTCACTCCTTAAGTAACGTCCTGCCCGTAGCACACTGTGTGTCTTGTAGGCATTAGCGAGTTGGTGGCAATCACTTGTAAATATTGCCACCACCAAGCCCTCCAAGAAAGTCTACCGGCGCCACAGGCGAAACGTAAAAAGAAAATAAAGATTTCGTTTTTATTACTAAGAAAACGGATATTCAATAACCATATGAGGAGCAAAGAACGAGAGGGGTGAGAAAAATACCTAAGTGTTTGTTATGGGGAAAAATGAAAACATGAATATATGGCGCAGCAGTCATGCCAGCGTCAGCACACTCCGGTCAGGGCGCCCACACCCAGGCGCGCGCAGCAAGGGGTGTGGGGTGACAGGTGTGCGGCATGGTCAAATAAATAATTTAACTTTTCACTTGAATCGCATATAATCTATAAACATATTATGCTGTCGTTTTCAGGAGCTTTTATCTTTATACGGTGAAACGGTTTGTTTTAGTATTGTTAAAAAAAAAAAATTGCAAATGACAGTGTTATGTACACGAGTTATAAACATTTGGGAGTTGTTCTTCAATACGCGATTTATTTATTTATTTATTTATTTATTTATTTAATTCTTTTTTTTTTTTTTTTGCTTTACCGATGACAAAAACAGGGGATTTACGATCACTACTGAAACTAATGGTGCCAACAATAATAACTATATATCTCTAATTGTGACACTTTATTTGAACCCACTGTTTTAATCATGGCTTAAGTCGATGATATTGATGGCACATATATAATTTTACTCATCATTATTTCATCGTTATTATAATAAAACTAATGATAAAAGCACCAATTACCCGACATCAGCACTAACAACACACACACACACACACACACACACACACACACACACACACACACACACACACACACACACACACACACACACACACACACACACACACACACACACACACACACACACCACAGCGGACTCTTCATTTTCCGACAATAAACTCGCCCCCAGTCCTCGTTGCCGCCCGAGCTCCGTCATAGTTCCTGCACCACCTGAGGGACGTAACATTGACCTGGGGGCCGAATCGTACCACGTCGAGGTGAATGTTTGAGGAGGGAACGCGTGGGGCGGGGAGGAGGAAGAAGGGAAGGCGAGGTGGACGAGTGATCAGCGTGAATGGAATGGGAAGGAGAGGAAGAAAGGAAGGAAGGAAAGACGGGAAAGACACAGAGGAGGGTCAGGTAGACTGGGTAGGAGGAGAAATGAGGAGAAACTAGAGAGAAGTGTAATAGGGAAAGGAAGGAGGGTGAGGAGGGTGAGGAGGGAAGGGAATGGAGAGAGCGAAAGAGACAATGTGGAGGTAAATAATTAAGGAGAACAAGAGAGGCTGTATGTCCCGACCCACATTACAGGCCACACTTTCTTGATAATAATTTGGTTATATAATGGAGTGCTGAGGAGAGAGGCAGGGCGGGAAGGAGGGAGGAGGTCTGAGGGGGGAAGATTGAAGAGCAATGGAGAAGGAAGGAGGAGGAGGAGAGATGGTGGGGGTGCAAGGGAAGGAATGCGAGTGTGAGAAATAAGGAAAGAAGGGAGACGTGGAAGTGTAGGGGATGGGGTGAAGGGAGAGGTGAAGGGTGGAAGGGGAGGTTTTTAGGTACAGGGAAGGGAGGGGAGGGCAGGAAGACTTGGAAGTGTAGGGAAGGGAGTATGCGAGGGGTGAAGGGAGGGGTGAGAGGTGAAAAAGGGGGGGGGGGTTAGGTGCAGGAAAGGAAGGAGGGCAGGGAGGAGGAGGGAGAGGAGAGATCATTAGCAGGAGGTGGGGCGGGAGAGAGGGGGGAACAGGGGGGGGTAGGTGAGAGGAAAATGTAAGAGGTCGAGCACAAAATCTGTTAATGTTCCCTCTTTTTAATAATGAAATGGAAGGTTGAAACGCTTCCTAATGCTTCTGGCGGTGTCGAGGAAAGAACACCCGGATAATGAGCGAACAGCATAATCATAATGGCGGGGGAATAAAAGAATAAGCGACTCACACCTTCACATTTTCCACCACGTAAAGAAACGCGTCGGAAATCCCCGGAGCTCGTAAAGATGACGCGAGGTAAGGCGAGAGTCGCAGCCCCGCCAGCCTTCCATTCCGTCCAGCAGGTGTGTCGCGCCGCCAGGGTGTTTGAGATGCGGGGACGAGGCTGCGGCGGTCGAGGTGTTCCGGGAAGGGTTGTGTGGGGAACTAACAAGAACGAAGCGAGTATGGCCGAAGCAAGAAGCAAAGACATGTTGATATGGATGAAATCGAACAGGAGTGAAGTGAAAATTATTAAAACGACCAAAAACATGTTGATAAGGATGAAACGAACAAGAATGATGTGAATATGAATGAAATGAACAGAAATATGAGGCAAGTATGAATGAAACAAACAGGAAGGGAAAAGAGAAATGAAAATAATATGCATCGGTTGAGATGAATATGACCGATATGAACAGGACTAATGGAACACGATACTGATAAGAATGAAAAACAAACAAGAAGGACGCGATAGTAAAACAAACAAGTCGAGACGTGAGGTAAGTATGAATGAAACAAACAGGGATGAAACGAAAATGAAGTAAATGCATGAACTGAACTGAATAAGAACGAAATGAACAGGAATGACGTAACAACAGATGACAGTTCACCTCTGCCGACGCTACTAAAATATGTCTTTCAAGGAACTGACGATGCAATGAAGATAGATCTGTTCCGCTTCAGTGTTCCCAGAAATGTTCATTACTTAACAGCATTTATCATTCTCGTCTTTACGTCAGCGGACAAGAAGAGCAGCACACACACACACACACACACACACACACACACACACACACACCAGCTTCCCCAGGATCGACGCCACCTTCATAAAAGTCTCTCATAAAACACATTACTATTGTTACATAAAAAGATGCCCTGTGTTCCACTTCCAATTACAACCACCATTTATGACATGACGGCGTTTTTGTCTGATGTTCCCAAGAGGAGGAGCCGTGAGATTTGTTGTGTTGAGGTTTATGTAACAGCCATAACTTTTTTTCCCTTTCGTCACGGGCTGAGGTGATGAGGTGAGGGGCCGCGTGTTCCTCTGGGCAATCGGAAAAGCATGCACGTGTCGGATTTCTCACTCCCCGAAAAGACCAGCGAAGGACCTACCCAGATTTTCCATATTTCATCGTCGTGTGAAATATGAGCAATCAGCGCCGCTTTATTTATTGCTGGGCAGCGGCAGGCAGAATATATTGCCGGGAAGAGTGACTTTACTTTATATTTACGTTGAGTCGTATACGAGGCATCAAAAAGGTATGAAACATGGTAACGATTGACTTCACTTCAATATATATATACGTAAAAAGTATTCGAAAGAGCAAGACTGACACGCCAAACCGATTCTCATGCCTTTGAAAATAAATACAACACAAATAGTACCTCGATTTGATGACTAAACACGTATGCACTTTCCTCGTTTCAATGCTCCTCGCGCCATAAAACAATTATCAGTTACAATATTTACGCCGCCCGACGTTGAAAGGGAAGATCAAAGGTGCGGGTATTGCAACACTTTCATAACTGCTCTTCCAGTTACTGCACCGCTACGGAAAATGATACGATCGCGCCGCGCAGCCTAACCCCCGCACGCCGCCTTCCGCCTCGCTTCCCACGAAACACTTTCCTTGTAGTCGACGATGTGAGGCGCCGGGAGAGAAAGTCTACATTATTACATTATTACATTGACGTTACGAGCGAGACTTGCACGTTAGAAAACAGAGCAATATATACATAGAAAAATATATATAAAAAAGCTATGACATATTAATAGTCAGCGGTATTGGAGGATTCCATTAAGGGGACGATAAGCGTAAATTAGCATAACAGAAATATGTAACTAATGTTGAAGCTCTCGACGACAAAGTTTTCTGGTGATATATTTGACATTTCTACATAAATAAATAACCAAGTAAACAAGGCACCGAGGATACAGATAGATAGATAGGCAAACAGATGGGTAGCTATGGATAGATACAGAACTATTCCAATTAATTTCTAATCCTCGCATGCTGCTATTCAACACCTGGCAAAACAAAGCCGCTGGAAGGTGAATTACACGAGGATCATTGCAATATATATGGCAGGTAGGGGATACCACTCTCCGCTGAACCTACTGACAGCTTACCGACACGCCCGAAACACCTGAGCCGCCTCACTCCACTAATCTCTGACCTTTTACCTGTTACTCTACTGGGAGGCAGAGCAAAGACATGGCGCGAGTGAGACAGTGCTGGGGGTGAGGGGGTGGGGGGGGAGGTTAAGGGATTGGCGGGTGATAGGTGAGTGGTGGGGGATTAAAGTACAGAGAGGGTGGGTGTGCTGCGGAGGAAAGAAACTGGTGGAGGAGGTGGAGGCGTTGAAGAGAATAATACTAACTAACGGGAAGCATACGCCTAAGGGACGTCGCTTCACTCACTCGCCGCCTCCACTCCCGACGGTCCCCCCCCAGCAAACTCCCACGCAGCTGCCTTATCCACCTCAAGTCCCTCCCGGCAGGATCCATCGACTTGCTCCAGGCATGAGTTGTGTGGGCGTCCCCTTGGTCTCCTCCACTCAGTGTTGTCTCGTACAGAAACAACTCTGTGAATAGAATCGATGTCCGGGAGGCGTGCCACTTGCCCATATGGCCGGAGGTGGCGTTCACTGAGTATATAAGCTGGTAACAGACCTCGATTCAGTTTCGTCATGTATTCCCTGACTCAACACGAGGTCAGTCATTCCATCGATTACGCCATGATCCTGCGAAGGCACTTGGTACCAAAGACATCGACAAGCCTCTCCAAGTCACTCCTCAGTGTCTATGTCTCACAGCCAAACAGTAGGCTAACACAAGGACAAGCGACTTAAAGATTCAAATCTTCGTCCCCTTGCATAGATATCGACAACGCTATTATACTCATGTTGGGTCAGGCCAAGCCGTCGAGTGGAATTGGAAATGAGGGAGTGGCATTCTAAATAAAATTAGCTTGCAATACTAGCGGGCTGGGGCCGTCCCTAAGGCCCCTCATGAAAGCCTACCGGAGCTAGAGGCAGCACATAAAAATTACATCATTTTATCAGAGCACACAAAATAGAGAGAAGAAAGACAATTGATTAAAGGAAGAATGCAGCAGCAGGAGGAGGAGGAGGAGGATCAATGAAGGTGAGAGGAGGGAGAAAGTGTGTAAGAGTAAACCGAAAAGATAATAATGATCGTTTTCAATGAAGTCGAAATGAAGAATAAAATGAGTAAGGTTTGCAGGTAAGACAAAAACAAGAGCTCACTCAAAGTCAACAAGGTGAAGAGTTTTCAGTAAGAGAAACGCAGCAAAAAGTCAGCGCCAAAAAAAAAACACATTCGTATCAACGTCTGACATGTTTATGCTACCTCTCAAAAACACACGCTTTATCGAAGCCATCCGTCAGCCTTCCATTATTAGATTTCTCGGTAGCGAGGAGAAGCTAAACTCGTTTTTGACGTAAAAAAATATATGTTCTGTTTATTTATATTTCTACAGCCGTCGGCCAACATCCTTTTCCATACGTGTGCGGCGAAAAAAATGAAAAGTTTTATGTTGATAAAATCACTCTAATTTTCTGGGAATGAAAAGGTTGCCGAAGGAGGAGGAGGAGGAGGAGGAGGAGGAGGAGGAGGAGGAGGAGGAGGAGGAGGAGGAGGATGAGGAGGAGGAGGGAGATTCTACTTGACGTGGCAGTCTGTGGGGCGGGGATAAAAACCTAAGGGTGTAGACATAAGGGTGCGCCGGACGAGGAGGAGAGGGCGGCAGCAGGCGGAAGAATACCAGGAGAGAAGGAACAGAGAGGCAGGGGCGGGTGGAGGGAAGGAAGGAAAGAAGCAGGAAACCGGGAAATGAAGAAATGAAGGAGGAAATGAAGAGAAACACAACAGACACAACTACAATACCCTACACCCACACACACACCAGCAACGTCAACTACAACTACAACTACAGCATGCTACTACGCCCTCCTTGCTCTTCAACCTTCGAGCAATGAACTCAGGCACTTGAACACTCATTCGCCTCCCTGCCAACCTGCCTGCCTGCAATATTAACCCGCCAGGAGGAGCAAGACCCGTGTTTACATTGACCTAGGCGCCTGTCCCCGTGTATTTACCGACATATTTACTCGTCTGTTTGCTCTCCCTATATGAGCCTCGGCGATGGGCAGCTGCGACGGACCAAGAGCAGCCACGCACACACACGCACACGCACACACACGCACACATGGTGACTCGATGCTTTGTCCTGTCGCATAAATCTAACCCCAAAAAATGCCTGGCTGGTTGGCAGGGAGCGGAGACAAGGAGAGTGGCGGTGGAGGCGGAGGAGGAGAAAGAAGAGAGGAGAGTTGGGAGGGAAAGTGGGTTAGGAGGAGGAGGAGGAAGAGGAGGAGGAGAAGTAGTAGCTGTAAACGTGAATGACTCAATAAGGGTGGGAGCCGAGAGGAGAGAGGAGAGGAGAGAATAGAAGGGAAAAAAGTAGAAAGCAGAAATGGAGAAGGAATAGAGGACTACGAAAATACTTGGAAACGAGAGAATGGGAAAAAAAATAATACTAATAGGAAAGAGCGGACGAGGAGGAGGTGAGGAACTGATGAATGGGGGATGAATAGGAAGATGAAGGGAGAGAAAGAGACGAGAGAAAATAGAATGAGTAATGAAACTAGAACAGGGATGAAGGAGAGAAGATGAAAGGCAGACCGTGAAGATAAAGGAGAGATAAAGGAAGGATTAAGGACGGCAGAGGAGGGGAAAAAAGGGGAAAGAAAAAACTGAGGAAAAGAAGAAAGAAATGAGGACGAAATAGGAGAAGAAAAAGAAGACCAGGGGATTGAGGAGGATAAGAGATGATGAGGAGATGAGAAGGGATGAAGGAGGGATTCGGGGTACAGGAAAAAAATGGAATAGAAAAAGAAAGCAGGATATGGTGAGGAAGGGATCATTGGACGGAAACAATATAAAAAAACACACAAAGAGAAACAAAACGACTGGGAAATCACAAAATAAAACACACCTTGGCTTCCTCACCCTTCCCCTTCAAGCTTCTTTCTTTCCCTTCCCTCAAATCCCACTCACTCATTTACATCATTTTTTCTTTGTCCTTCCCTTCCTTTTTCTTTTCTTTTCTTTCATTCTTCTTTTCTTTTCTTTTCTTTTCTTTTCTTTTCTTTTCTTCCATTCTCCTTTCCTTTCCTTTCCTTTCCTTACCTTACCTTACCTTACCTTTCCTTTCCTTTCCTTTCTTTCCCTTCCCTTCCCTTCCCTTTCCTTTCCTTTCCTTTTCTTTCCTCTCCTTTCCTTCCCTCCGCCCTCTCACTTTCAAAATCTCTTTTACACTTCTCCTTCAAACCTCTTCTTTTTTTCTCCCTTTTCCTTCCTTTCTTAACTTCATCAAACCTATTTTTCCCACTCACTCATTTCCATCACTTTTCTCCCTCCTTCCTTTCCCTTCTCTTCCCCCCCTCACTTCCACAATCTCTTTTACACTTTCCTATCAAACTTCTTCTTTCCTTCTCTTCCTCCCTTTCTTACCTTCATCGAGTCTACTTTTTTTTCTCCCCTCTTATGACCTCTCTCTCGCGCCCACCACCATCAAATTCCATCCCTTCCCTTCCCAACACTTACCCAGCCCCTCTCTCTCTTTCCCATCAATTCCCTTCCCTCCGCTCTCCTTCCAAAACCTTTCTCGCTTTTGCCATTAAACCTATGCTCTCCTCTCCTCTTCCACAACACCCATGACTCTCCCTCTTCCTCTCCTCCTCTCCCTCTCCCTCTCTCTCATATCAAACTATTCCCGTTCTCTTCCCTCAAGACTTTCCTTTTCTTTCCCCTATCAAATTTAGTTTTCTTTCCCCTTTAATGTACATTCTTGCTCTCACCTTCACATTTCTTCCCTTCCCTTCCTTCCTTCCTTCCCCTCATCCCAAGCCTCCCACGCAACTTCTACGTAGCTTCTCCATCTCATCTCCTTCCCTTTCTATTCAGCTGCCACGCCTCGTCTCTCATCCACTCACCCATCCGTCGACTCACCCGTCTCCTGGCTTACTCACTTACATCCAACCCGAGCCATCCTATATAGTGTTTCCTCTACATCGTTTCTATGCAGCCTAAACTTAATGAGACCCAATACTCCTCTCTCCAGAATTCGAAATACTCTATTAACATGATACTCCACCTCTACATATCCCTTCGTATTTCACTCTACACCCCTGTAAAGCCTTCTATCCCTTATCTATTCACTTACCATGTCCTTATCTTTCCCCTCGTTTGCCTCATCACGCTCTGGCACTCAGCACGGCTCAGAAAAAGTCGCCCTAAGCCGTGTAATTCGGGTCGGCGTCGGTGTGTCGGGGTCCGGTCGTCACCCCGGCAACTATCCGGGGTAAATGGCTCGCGCGAATAATCCCTCACAATAGAGTTCCATTATCCTCTCTTGTCAGCGGGGAAAGTTCGCCTTGCTTCCCGCCGCCGCCGCCTAGCCGTCCGCCACAACAGATTAGCAGCAACGAGGAAAAATTACACCGGCACTCGTGTTTCTCCTGCCTGTCTGCCTGCTCCCTCTCTTTCGTTCTGTCTCTCTTTTTTCATTCTCTCTCTCTCTCTCTCTCTCTCTCTCTCTCTCTCTCTCTCTCTCTCTCTCTCTCTCTCTCTCTCTCTCTCTCTCTCTCTTTCTCTCATTTTGTCTCTTTTTCATTCTGTATCTTTCATTCGCTTTCTCTCTTTTCCATTCTCTCTTTCACTCCCTTTCTCTTTTTCATTCTCTCTATATATCTATAAATCTATATCTTATTTTTTTCTCTTTTTCTCTCTTACTTCTTTCTTTTTCACTTTCTCCCTTTTTTCTCCCTTCTCTCTCTCTCTCTCTCTCTCTCTCTCTCTCTCTCTCTCTCTCTTTCTACTTTTTTTCATTACTTGCGGCGTCAGCGAACAACGATATAATTCTCGGTTTGGTGTTTTTTGGGGAGAATTGTAAAGAGAAAACATTGCTAACATATTTTAGACCAAGAGGATGAGGAAATTTATATATATTCTTTCCAAGGTGCGTGTGCGTGTGTGTGTGTGTGTGTGTGTGTGTGTGTGTGTGTGTGTGTGTGTGTGTGTGTGTGTGTGTCGGATGTCTGTCCACACGCGGTGAGATTAGCAGCGGTGTCATTGAAGTGTTATCCTCACCAATTATTCTACTTTGAGAGAGATGAGAGGGGTGGGGGTGGATGGGGGGGAGGAGAGGTGGGGGGGGGGATTGTTGGGGGGGGGGGAGTTGAGGTTCGGATAATGGGGGAATGAGGGGGATAAGGGAAGGTACAGGTGTGATGGAACTCTTGTGTGTGTGTGTGTGTGTGTGTGTGTGTGTGTGTGTGTGTGTGTGTGTGTGTGTGTGTGTGTGTGTGTGTGTGTGTGTGTGTGTGTGTGTGTGTGTGTGTGTGTGTGTGTGTGTGTGTGTGTGTGTGTGTGTGTGTCATTGTGTTTTCCTTGTACTTTTTACTTTCTTCTTTTCGTTCTCTTTTATCATTTCTTTTCATATGTTTGTCTGTTCTCTTTCTTTTATCTATTTTCTGTGTTGCCTAGTATCTGTGTTTTCCCCTTTTTCTATTTCTCTCTCTCTATCTATCAACCTCTCTATCTATCCATCTATCTATGTCTCTCTCTCTGTAACTCCCTTTTCCTTTCCCTCTGTCTCTTCTTCTCCTCTCTAACTTCCTTTATCTCTCTCTAACTCCCTCTCTCTCTCTCTAACTCCCTCTCTCTCCCTTTCGAACTCCCTCTCTCTCTCTCTCTCGAACTCACTCGCTAACTCCCTCTCTCTTTGTACGTCCCCTCCACGCGCGGCCTTAATTCGCTTCTCGCTGATGAATAACGGAGCGGAGAGGGTCCACGACAAAAAACAGACGAGGGTAAAAATCACTGGGGAATAAATCACACGGCGTACCATTGTCTCAGCCAGTCTTCCTCTCCTTCCGCGGATCAACACGACAGACACGTTTTATCCTCTTGCAGTCGGTACTCCTTCACGGCGCAATGCAAGTCTTATACGAGATGATATGATAACCTCCTCATGACCCGCCCGCAGCCTGCAGATCCTATTAACGCCAGGAAGCGGAAAATATGAGCAGCATACGTCCATCAAAAACATCACGGTACGAAAACTTAATCATCCAAAGGTGAAATATTCCTTTCGCTGTGCTCAGCTCCGCGCGGGAAATTGGTCTTGCTACACTTCCCGCTTTGAAGAGTACGCGGGAAAAGGCGAAGGTTGATTTTATGGAGGAGGAACGGTCGCATATAACAACAGGAATAGTAACAGGAAACGGGATCACTAGTAGCAGCGTCAACAGGAAGAAGAAAAAACAAAAGAAGAATAGTAGTGGCAATAAGTGACATGATTAGGAGGACAGTAATAACAGTAGCAACCATAGCAAGAGGAAGATAAATAAAAAAAATGATGTAGTAGGAACAGCAGCAACGGAGGCAACGGTATAAACAGCAGTTACCAAAATAGGAGTACGAACGTAAATAGTAGCAAGAACAGTAACAGAAACAGGAAT
This sequence comes from Eriocheir sinensis, assembly GCF_024679095.1. Classification (NCBI taxonomy): domain Eukaryota; kingdom Metazoa; phylum Arthropoda; class Malacostraca; order Decapoda; family Varunidae; genus Eriocheir; species Eriocheir sinensis. Next base: position 12,713,400 of record NC_066543.1, read on the forward strand.
AGGGACAGCAGGAGCAGGAGGAGGATCAGCAGTAATAGCAGTGAAAAGGTAAAGGAGTAGAAGCAGAAGTAAAAGTAACTGCAAAAATCATCAACAGAAGCAGAAAAAAGGAACAGCAGTAACGCCAGAAAAGTAACAGGAGCAGGAGTATTGACAGGAGCAGCAACAATAGATACAGCACTAGGAGGATCGTAGTACATTCTGACGCAGCGACGACAGCATCAGTACACAGTAGGGCCAGCGGAGTAGTAGAAGCGGCAACAAAAACAGAACAAACTTAGGCACGCTGCATCTCCCTTAGCGGCGGGGTGTTGAAGAGCGCCACCGCCGGCCGCACACACAATATCCTCCTCCCGGGGCGTAGAAAAAGACACAATACACTATTCAGCGGGTAAAAAAAACTTTGAGCCTGAGTTAAGTACCCGCAATACCGACGGCGGGGGGACGTTGTAAAAGATTATATGTGTTGAAAATAGACCCCGAAAGTGTGGGGAAAAATTTAATGTTCATAACTGTCCGCTCTCCTTTGCATGCGAGTGAGGCGGCAACGCTGTGTGCTTCAATAGGGAGACATGCTACTGAGCTGGACCCGGGGCGGAGGGGCGATATTTCCGGGAGGAGGAAAGAACGGAAAGAGGAAGGGGACAGCGCGTGGATTCGGCCGCGGCATGGATGGGGAATGAATGAAGAGCCTCTTGTGCCGGGGAGCGGGTGATGTCCGGGAATGGGAGTTGGAAAAGACAGGTAGAGGATGGGACGGAGGAGGGGCGGCGGTGGATGGAGGGCGGGAGCGTGTGAGGGAAAGGGTGCATTGGGGTTTGTGGCAGGATATGAGGCGAGGGTAATGGAGGGAGTATGAAGAGGATTGTGGGTGCGGGGAAAAGGAAAGGGAATACCGGCGGTGAGGCACTGAAAAGACCTACATCTCCAGCTCCTTTCACTAGGCTGAGTAAAAGGAATGAGGATGATATAAAAGGTAAAAGGTGATGATATAAAAATAATAAATCAAAAATAGTTCGATTTGCTAGCCAAAATTTATCTTGAATTCCCCTTTCTAGTCTCTCTTTTCTCCCCAAAATACAGTATATTATTTTAGTTACTTTTTCCTTTCAATAACTCGCCTCCAGTGACTGCGTTCTGCCCGCTCTTTCAAGGGGAAGGCAATTTTGGGAGAGTTTTAAAAAAATGAAAAAGGAGAATTGAATGAAACAATAAAAAGACGCGGAAGCAAAAATTTTCAACCAGGGAACTGTTGGCGGTGAAGGGAGGCAGGCAAGGACCGAGACGCCTTCAGGGACCAGCACATGACGAGGACGACGCCAGACGACCCCCAGCGGAACCACGACCACCACCACCACTACCACCACCACCACTACCAACAACACTCACCACCACCACCATCAACACCCGCAACACCTCTCAGGCACGTCACATCCATCGGAGAGGGCGACCAACAAATCGTTTAGCACAGACGAGAAAAAATAAAACGCGCCACAGAAAACGGAATTCCTGGCTGCGGTGAGTGCATGATTGATGAAAAATATATATAATAACCCCGTGCTGGGAGGCCTGTGAGTGGCATTTCAATCAACGCTACCTAGAGGGGACGACACCTGGGGAGGAGAAGGCGCTGAATGGGGAGGGCGAGATGGGGAGGTGCTGAGGGCTACATTCTGTCTGGTTCACATGTCCGCGCGCCCCCTATTGGGTCCAGGTGGCTCGCGGCGCCTCTGCCAAACAGGTGTGTGAGGGAGTGTGCATGGCTAGGGTGACTGAGGACGCGAGAGGTGATGCATGGCCGTGAGAGGGGAAGGGGAAGTAGAGGTGAAGTTGGGGGCATATGTTTGAGCAGTGAAAGGCTTGTGGGTATTAATTTGCATGGTGTTAAAATGACGGGTGTTAACTCTGGGGGTAGAGGTGGTAGCGGTGGTGGTGGTTGTAGTCATGATGGAAAGTGGTGGTGAATGGATGGTGATGGTAGGGATGGTGGTAGTGGTGATGGTGTTTGTAGTCATGATGGGGTGGTGGTGATGTAAACTGAAGGTCATGGTAGGGGTTATGGTAGTGACGGTGGTGGTTGTAGTCATGATGGAAGGTGGTAGTGAAGTGAATTGACGGTGGTGGTAGGGATGGTGGTAGTGGTGGTGGTAGTGGTGGTGGTTACGGTCATGATGGGAGGTAGTGATGAAGTGATTCGAAGGTGATGGTGATGTGGTGATAGTGGTGGTGGTTGCAGCCTATTGTCAGATGTCAAAGGCCAGATCTATAACACAGCTGTCTTGCCCTTGACACCCAAACACACACACACACAAACAAAAAAAAATCACAGCAAAGGATTCATACAACTAAGATATGATGCAGGCGTGGTAACAGATGGCTGGTAATAGCAATGATAATGGGAAGTGACTGTAGTGATGGTATGAACATGATTGGCGTTGATTTAGAATGTTATGAGAGGAGATGAAACAAACAAAAGAGGAAGGTGTAGGCAACATTGCAGGGTAGGTTGCAAGGGTTGCGTGTAGTAAAATGGTGAAATACGCTGATGATAAAGGGAGGAACATTGCAGGGAAGATAGATCTGCAGGAGATTCGTGGAGTTAAAGGTGAGGAGGTGATGATGCGCAGAGCGAGTAAGAGTGAGAGGAAAAAAAATCGAGAGCCATTTGTTTATAAATGGATGCAGCCTCACAAGTCGATTTCCAACCATTTTCATCGGAGCGAGCGGAAGGGTTCGGGCTTCAGCTGTGTTTCGGGAAAGCAATTTAGGTCATCACAGTTTTTCCTCTTTTTCCCATCCCGTTATAACTGGCTTCGCGTTCAACTATCGCAGCCTAGAATTAAAACACACCACTGATTTAGGAAGGATCATCGCGGCCTCCCGAAGCACGCACACACAAAACACCCAGACACAGGCGAGTGCTGCTCACCGGTGCGTCTGGCGTGAAGAACGCGTGGCCTCTCTTCAAAGGCCCGTCCTGCCTGATTTTTTTCTTCTAGTGCTACATGAGAGAGGACAGCGGCTTTATCTGCAGGACACTCAGAACAGCGAGTGCCTTCGAATAAACGTCAGTGTGGCAATCGTGTTGATCCCAAGGAAAAACTGAATAAATAACAGAATCACGTTTCTCGACCTCTTACCTGTTTTGGGTTCTCGTTTCCCTCTTGATGCCACTGCCTCTTCCCTCTCCACGCAGCTACTGTTCCTTCCCGCTGGCTACCCTGGGCGTCGCACGTGGCAGGGTGTTATGCGTCCTTCCCCATGCAGCAGAGATGATAGGGACCGGGACGTAGATCAGAGGATTCACTGTCTGGAAGATCAAATAAGTGGCTTCAATTCCTCGAGGATTTAGGGAATTTGTCTGTTTTACGCACCCGCTCTGGGTTCACGTCGACACTGTACGGGGGTTCCACAGCACTGGCATTTCAATAATGAGGCTCAACTTTAGGCATTTAGACCAGATAATGACACATCAAATTGAAATTACTATTACTCTCCGATTAATTATTTGGCATAACAATATTCAGTCCAAAAGAATTTCGAGCAGAGAAAATCACGCCACGTTACGTCCAGTTCCAAACAACAAACACATGAACACGGCCGCAGAACATTCCAGGCGGACGACATCAGTGAAAATTATTCCCGCGCCGGTGACTCATTGCGATATTTCAGTAACAAAAATAAAATATGAAGGTTTTGCTCAATGATGTAAATGAGGCAAAATTAACGCGAGTGCCTATGCAGAATGCTGTTAATTTTCACGTCTACATTTTAAATTTATAATACGGCAACATTATCAGTAAATGCCCCGCGTTCATCATTACAGGTGCGCTGCGTCACTCTAGCGGCGGCGGCGTCTGCGTCCCGGCGAGCTTGTTACCGACGAGTGCGTGAGGCAAGAGATGAAGGATTAAGGTACAAACGTGTCACTTGGAGCATCAAATTATCGCTCGCCTGTAAGTCATAAAGATATATTGATCGTATCCTTTCTCCTCGCGCCGGTAAGCTTTTCAATATAGAAGACAAATGGTGAAAATAACACAATGGCTGACAGGCAAATAGATTATAAACTCAGGAACAAATGTACACTGAGACAGATCACAACATCGACTGCTAAACGTGATGCATTGGTCGTGGCTGTCCTCCTCCTCCTCCCTGAAACATGTGCTCAAAAAAGGGTTCAGGGGATGGGGTCAAGTAAAGGTTAACTGACAAACAGAAGACGATCAGGAACAAACACGTCAATCAATGAATCCCAATATCGCCTGCTGATAATGGTGCGCTGATCCTGACATGACGCCTTCCCTTCAAGCAGCTGGTGATAATAAAACATAAAGTGACAGAAAATAAATCAAACTATCAGGTCAAAACAGGTGCAGGAAGTGAACAAAACAACGCGTGCTTAAAGTAGTGCGTTGATCTTAACCTCACCCTTCTTAATTGCAAACGATTAATACAGTTTGTGACGACTTGTATCTGATAACCGTTAATTAACAAACTGCAGATAAAAGACGGAGGTGCAGACGCCCACTGAGCGATCACAACACGCAACCTTAAAGCGATGTGTTGAGCCTGACCTCCCCTCGCCCTGAAGCAGCTGATCAATACCTGGCTTGAAGTGCTGCTAATTGATGACGCGAAACTGATATAATTATAGTATATGAAGGGCATCAGGAATATCAGGACACCTCTCTTTCGGCCACCTCTTGTGATTCTTTTTTTTAGGAGAAGCGAGTACCTTTTTTTTTATTAATGTTTCCTTTTCTTTGTTCCCTTGAGCTGTCTCTTTTGTTGTAAAAAAAAAAAAAAGAAGAATTCAGGTACAAGCGTGTCCACCAAAGTATCAAAACTACATCTGCTTAAAATCAATTCTGACCTTCCTTTATCATGAATCAGGTGATCAATAAGTGGTTTTGTAAAGGTAGAAATTGATATTGGTAGACTTATATATTATTGTGAATGATATATTGAAAACCTAACGTGTAAACTAAACTAACAAAATGCCATGAGTTTAATTAAAGTGATGTATTGATTCTAACCTGCCGCCTCCCGAAAAGAACAGCTCATCATAAATTTGTAGATTACGATTAACTTATGAATAGCAGCAAAGATTCAGGTACAAAGATGTGGACGGAGTGAGAACAACCACGCAGAATCAAAGTTATGTGTTGATCCAAATTCCGCTCAATACCAGGTGAAAGGAAATGCTGACTGATAGTATTAAATGACAAAATAATGTTGAAATGTTTGGAGAGATTTAGTTCCGTGCATAGTTCCGCCAGCTCCGAGGCCGATGGCGTGCTTCACTAACACTCAACACCCAACATACAGTACATCCCGCCGCCGCTCCCCTAAAACCCGCCGCTGAGGCACGCCGCGACCCTGACCCACTCCCTCCCTCGCCCGATAGCGCCGCGATCTAGCCAAGGGGGAATTTTTGTGGCCCTTTAAAACGAATTGCGTTGTATCGAAATCCGATAGAACGACGCGTCATAGTAAAGCACAAAGCGTAAATCCCTGGGCCATACGTATGTGCTTGTGTGCGTCCCCCGGCGAGCCTCCCCGACGCACGCCACGATCAGCGGGGCCAACACGCGCTTCACGACCCGACTGTCAACCTTTAACGTGATAGCCACTGCGCCAGACACAACCTCGTGCGAGCCAGGTAATAATTTTGTCAGGTAATAAATACAGATTTTTTTTTCTTTCTTGCAACAAGGAGGTAGCTCAAGGGCATAAAAACAAAAACAGCAATAAAAAAAGCCGGTTAGACGCTCCTCCAACAAAAGAAATTAGAGCGAGAGGCCAGAAGAGAGGGCAGTTTCGGGTGGAGTAATTCTTCCATTCTAAATTTAACATAATAGGTATTTCGCATTATAAAGACCACATCTACTTTTCATATCATCTATCAGCCTTCAGTTCCATCACATCCTGCCTTGCGTGAGTATGGGAATAGTTTTACATGCACGAGTAACATCACAGAATTGCTCGTCGGTTTTTGGCACACAATACAAGCTTTTATGAGTCTTTACATACGGCTTCTCAACGTTCAGATGTCCTCCTTTAACTTCACCTAATTCCAGCGCATACAGGATAAGGATTACGTACGTCTGATGATTAATTTGTAAGCATATTATTGTGAAACTAATTCGCCCACTATACATTTTTATGACAGGAGGGTTTTATGCATTAGCTAACCACGTCCTACCTTGTCTCCAGGCACCTCGCTCCAAGCACAACTTTGCATAAGATTGACGGATATGAGCGGATAAAATCATAGCATATCAATCACCGACATTATGCAAGTGACTGATATTTTTCTTTTATATTTAATCTGCTTGTATTCTGAGGCAACAATTTTATGCTGTATATTCTCCTTCTTGCTTCCGACTTAAGCGTTTTTAGGAGGGGGGAATCAAGACACCGCTGGTTCTAGATTTGGTGTTCACTCTTTTGACAACTTTTCGTTTAATTTGGAAGAGCATCATTTTGCCGGCATATGTATGTTTCGCAATCTGCTCGTCTCCTCTCACGGTAAAAAAGACTAGAAAATAGAAACTGAAATGCTATACGTCCTAAACTCACACACACACACTTTTTCCACAGCTCCAAACACCAACCTTCCTTTAAACTTGATCACTCACTCGCTATACGTAAACTTGGGTTGGACAATAATTGCAGGTACACACCCACCAGGCACTGACGTATAGGTATGCAAACGAATGTACTTTATGATGCTCGGTGTTCTATTTGCTTTTTCAAACTATTAATCTCGTGATGATATAAACGGGTTTTTCACTCCAGCGGCGGCGGCGGCGGAGGCGGCGTGCGGATTAGTGTGTGGGGGGTGGCTGAGGGGGTGGGGGTGAGGGGTGATGTGGCTGTGTGCGAGATATTTTTTTGTCTGGTCACACTGATGCTTTTTTTTTTTTTTTTTTTTTTGGTCTGGTCACACTGATGTATTTGTATTTTGGGGGGGATCTGGTCACATTGACATATTTGGACTAGCAGATAGATTTTTTTAATCACTCGTGTTTTAATCGTAATTCACAGTAGAGCCCTGGATATATCGATGTGTGTTTGTTTGTTTGTTTGTTTGTCTGTCTGCCTGCCTGTCTGTCGGTCGGTCAGTCTGTCATTCACTCACTCACTCACTCACTTACTCACCCCCCCAATCCCCCCCTACACACACAAACAAACAAACACACACACATCATTCACGAACAAAATAAATAAATAAAAAAAAACACGGACACATGAATTCACAAACAGCAGCAACAGCAAAAAAAAAAAAAAGCGATAAAACAACGATAATAAAAAAAAACATCAGCGTTCAAAAACAAAAGTTAAAAAGAAATGGAAATTAAAAGTAGCGGCAAAAATTTCATCTGCATCCAAAAACAAAACATAAATTGGATGAATAAAACAAAAAATGACGCTCCATAATTCTCTTTTTCCGGGCGAACGAGCGAGTGAACGGCGGCAAGGCTCCCTGAGGACTGAGGAGGAGGAGGAGGAGGAGGAAGAGGAGGAGGAGGAGGAGGAGGAGGAGGAGGAGGAGGAGGAGGAGGAGGAGGAGGAGGAGGAGGAGGAGGAGGAGGAGGAGGACGAGGAGGAGGAGGAGGAGGAGGAGGAGGAGGAGGAGGACGTGAACGAAGAGGAATAGAAAGAGGACGAGGACGAGGACGAGGACGAGGACGAGGAGGACAACACGGCAAACGAGATTGAGGACGAGGACAAGGAGGCCGAGGACGAGGACAAGAATGAGGACGACGAGAACGAGGAGGAAAAGGAGAGGGAGGGCGAGAAGTTGAAGGAGGAAGAAAAAAAGAGAGGAATATAGATGGAAGCGGAATAAGATGACGTAGGAGAGGGAAAGAGAGAAGAGAAGAGGAGAGAGAAGTGGAGCAGAATAGAGGAGCAAAACAGAAGAGAGAGAGAGAGAGAGAGAGAGAGAGAGAGAGAGAGAGAGAGAGAGAGAGAGAGAGAGAGAGAGAGAGAGAGAGAGAGAGAGAGAGAGAGAGAGAGAGAGAGAGAGAGAGAGAGAGAGAGAGAGAGAGAGAGAGAGAAATGAAGGGAGAGGAGAGTAATGGAGCGGTGAGGGAGGGGAGGAAGCGAGGGAGAGATGAAAGGTGTAAATGTTATGGAGGGAGATGATTCATGGGCAGGGGAAGGCGGATGGAAAGGAATAAAGGGAATAATGATAATGACAGGAACAATGCTAATAACAATAACACTAATAACACTAATGATAATAATAATAAGGGTAGTAGTGGAAATATTAATAATGATACTAATAAATATAATAGTAATGAGTATAAGACTAATAATGAGACAATATAAATAGAACCAATGATACTCAAGCTCTCGTAATAGGCGCACCTAACATCACCGCCGTTCTGTACGTTTCCTAACCTATAGGCGGTAATGTTATAACTGTATATCGTAAAGAATCCTTATAACCGAAAACTAACTAAAATTATTATGAGTATTCTCTTCTTGAACAGAACAATGAATAAACAACATAACAATAATATGAAAATACGTTCATATTTTATACGGCAACTGTGGCCGAGGCAGCAGCGCACGACATTTTGCGGGTATCAGATACCTTAAATAAGCATATTTTTACCGCGCCAAGCGTCGTTAGCTTTCATATTCACCTATTTGTGTTTACTTCATGGAGGCATAATTTTCATCACTACTTTCAATTTTACTACTGACACGAATTTGTGACTGTTTTTCACAATAGAATTTCACTCAATTAAGTGAATCAGACACCAGATAGATATTACCAGTGTGTGTATGAATGAATACAAAGATAAGCACATACTTTGATTTAACTTCAGGATGTCTCGTGGACCACTTATAAATAAAAACAAAAAATCCGGAGAGGCCCACTACCGCCCACTACCGCCACTCAAGGCACAAAAACAGTCCCCCCGCCAAGTTTGTACCCCACATTTGGAGATGGTGCGCGTATTGCTTGGCTAATCTCTCAGGGACTGTCTTTGAGCCCTTGTTGACTTCTCAGATAGTTTATGAGAGTTCAGCTGCAGTGTACGGGGCGCCACTGCTTGCGACCCGTTCTCCAAAAATATTCCACTATTAATTTTCTACCCTCTTAAAACATTCTTCCGTCATGAATATCGCTGCTAATGTCGTCAGTAGCTGTTCAGAACTCTCGTAGTAACTGTGTCAAACGAGGCTTCTCTATCGTACACTATTATTTTTTTATATAATTAAGACCTACTTCATTTTTGTTTACTCCTCTCTCTATTCAAACACTAATCCATATACTAAGAAACATACTGAGGTCAAGCTGCTGTTGGTATTTCTTTTTGTGCGTGAATGTTTCCTTTCTTTTTACGTCCAGAACAAGATGCCTCCTTCCCCTTGAACCTTACTTACGCACTACAATCATACGACTTGCTTCTATGGCCCTAAGAAGTCCTCCTCCCACTCGCTAACATGCCTACCGTCGAGCAAAGGCTTCATTCATCATTTCAACTGGGTACTTACCGTGAATCAGCTGCTACACGCTACAGAGAACTAGAGCAATTTAAAAAGGGGACGTTCTAACGAGAGCAATTTAAAAAGGGAATATTCGAAGCCTAACCGTGACGCATGTCATCCTTTTACCTAAACACACGCCAATCAGTCCCGCTCATCTCCCCGCCCCGCGCACTCCATTGCTATCTCTTTGCTACAATTTTCACGGTTTACGCTCCTCTGAACCTGCTAATTGCATGACCCTACTTCTCCGAATCCTCATTCTCTCCAAAAAACTTTCCCTAGATATTCGTAACGCTTCTCTGCCGTCCGATTTTCCATTACCGATTTATATATAGTTTCTTGGTTGTCTGAATTTAAACTTTTGGTTCTGAAAGGTATTTTGTTTCCCTATTCAATTACTACTACTACTACTACTACTACTACTACTACTACTACTACTACTACTGCTACTACTGCACCTGCTCCTCCTCCTCCACTTCCTCCTCCTTCCTTCCTCCTCCTCCTTCTCCGCCGCCGCAGCGTCTCAGTTTACGGAATTTAAACCAATATTCTCCAAATTAAGGACGACACTTAGCGACAATACTGACGGAGAATCGATACTGTCAAAAACAATACAATAACGATGATGATAATGATGATGATGATGATATTGATAATGATAACGGGCTACACAGACGCTATTATTTCCCTATTTTTCTTCACCAAACTTATGTCTTTCTTCCTCCTCCTCCTCCTCCTCCTCTTCTTCCTTCTCCTTTCGTATCCCATCCCCTTTGCCTCCTACTTCTCTTCCTCCTCCTTCTCCCCTCTTCACCCCCCATTCCCCTTGCATCCTCCTCCTCCTCCCCGCCCTGCCTGACCTTTCTCCTGCTTGCCCTCCTTCTTCATCGAGGGACTTGGGGATAAAGAAGGGGATGAGGGGAGTGAAATGAATGAGGGGATGAGGAAGGCGATAATGGACGAGGAAAGTGATGCAAAGGGGGAAGAAAGCTGGTGAGATACATGAGGTCAAGGAGAGAGAGAGAGAGAGAGAGAGAGAGAGAGAGAGAGAGAGAGAGAGAGAGAGAGAGAGAGAGAGAGAGAGAGAGAGAGAGAGAGAGACAGACAGACAGAGAGAGACAGACAGAGAGAGACAGACAAACAGACAGAGACAGAAAGATAGACACAGATACAGACACATAGACCGACACACCAACACACCAACACACACACACACACACACACACATACACACACAAAAAGAAACAGACAGACTAACAGAGAGAATGAAGACCGGGGATAAAGACACGCACACACAAATGAAAGACAAAAAAAAAACCACCCAGCAATAAAAGACGGAAAAAGAAGAGGCGAGAGAGCAATCAAAACGAATGAATAGAGGGAGAAACGCAAATAAAGCAAGACAGCAAAAAAAGGCAAGATGAAAAAGAGGGTCAGAAAAGAGCGACAGAGAAAAGAGACAAAGAAAGAACGGATGAAAGGGAGGGAGAGAAAAGAGAAAGGGAGACACAGAAAAATAGGGAGACAGGGTACCGCAGAAGTAGGGCGATAGACAGATAGATAGATAGATAGATGAAGGAGGAGAACACGAGGACAAGAGTAGACGAACATTGAAAATAAAAATAATAGAATGTGAAAAGTCTGAAAAAAGAAATGAAGGGAAAAGGAAAAACAGCAATAGATAGCGGATAGACAGATAGACAGATAGAGAGAGATAGAGAGAGATAAAAAGAGAGAACAGGAGGAAAATAGTGGACGAACATTGGACATAGAAAAAAAGGAAGGTGAGAAAAGCTGAAAAAATAAGAATGAAAAGAAAAGAGCGGTGGATAAATAATGGATAAATATACAGAGATGAAAAAAAGAGAGGACAGGAAGAAAAGAACGGTCGAACATTGTAAATCGAAAGAAAGGAAAATGAAAAGGCTGAAAAAAAAGAGGAAAAAGGGGAAAAGGGCAGCGAATTGGAAAAGGCTAATTAAGGTGAAACGGAAGTCAGAAAATGAAAATAAATAGGAGAAAATAAGGAAAATATTGAAAAAAGAAAGGTGAAAAGGCTGAAAAAAGGAGTGAAAGTAGGAAGGGAAAAACATGGGATTGGAAATGGCTAAATAAGGTTGGAAGGGAGTCAGAGAATGTAAATAAATAGGAGACTAAAGGGCTAAGGGAGTTAAATGGGGGGGGGGGGCGGTTAAGGGGGAGAGGGATCGGGGGGCATCGGGTACGTCGGGAAGCATCGGGACTAAAATCGGCGGCTCCTCGCAAGACTGTAATCGGGCGGTAAAGTTCGGCGAGACAGTCACCGTCACTTTTATCGGCTTATAAGTTCAACGCCGAAGTAAGTCCCGGCGAATGAGCAGCGGCGACGAGGAGGAGGTGGAGGAGGACGAGGAAAGGAACAAAAACGAAGAGGAGAGTAAAAGCGAGAACAAGAACTAGAACGAGGACGATGAAAAGGACGAGGAAGAGGATAGGAACGCTGACGAGGATGATGATAAGGTGATAGAATAAAAGGGAAGAGAACGAGGATAAAGACGAGGACATGTACGAGGAGGAGGACGAGGACGAGGACGAGGAGAGGAACGAAAACGAGGAGGAGAGTAAGAGTGAGAACAAAAACCAGAACTAGGACGATGAAAAGGACGAGAAGAGGATAGGAACGATGACGAGGATGATGATGAGTAAGGTGGCAATATGAATGGGAAAATAATGAGAATAAAGACGAGAACGAGTACGAGGATACGGACGAGGACAAGGATAAAGATGAGGACGAGGACGAGGATGAAAACGAGGAAGATGAGAACGAGGAAGAAAAGAACAAAGATATGGACGAGGACGAGGATGAAAACGAGTGAGGTGACGATAGGAAAGGGGGCGAGAAAGAGGGAGACGAGGAAAAGGACAAAAGAAACATGAATAAGCGGCGACAGAAGAATGGAGTTACCAGCTGTAGTGATTTTTCCTTTCTCGCAGTGTGCAAAAGGTTAAATCATGAACAACCGCATTAATCGTTGCCTCACTGCGACAGAAATAGTTGAGCGTTCACGTATTGGAGTGGAGAGCAGGTGCTTTCTCTTGTTGCATATGTGACCTATACGCGCAACAACGATTACAGTAAAACCTTTCCTGTTCTCGGGTCAACGAACTTTCAACTCAACTCTGCCTCAGTGAGAAAACAGAGTAATTTTTGAATGAATGAATTGTTTGCGCTTTATAAAGTTGTGTAGGGCGTTTTTTTTGTTGTTGTTTTAATGATGGATGACGATGTGAGAAAACTGATGCAAATAGATCTATAGTATTACCTCGCTTGGATCAGTATATCTTTGTTTCAAGCTATTCTTTACTATATTGTTCATTGTGCAGCAAAGAGAACTTGATAAGGTCACGCGGTCAGCCTGCCTCACATCTCTAACATCATTCTTTTTCGTTCTATAGGCATATTTTTCTTGCAGTCTACGGTCACTTCTCACGTATGTTTGAACACTATCCTCATTGTTAATTCGGGAAGCACTTCTTCTATAACGTTTTCTTTTTCGTCTTATAAGTGATTTTTTTTATAGTCTATGGTAAGTTTTCACATATATTTGATCCCTATCCTCTTTGTTAATTCCGGGAAACGCTTCGGTCAGCCTTCTCCCAAACGACGCCCACGTTATGCCAGTTATGTTCACCCACACACACCAACACAAATCGTGCCCATACAGTGATCTTTTTCTTCCTCCCACATCAGAGAGTTTTTTCCCCCGTCACACAGAGCAAGTCACTCACACCCGTTCTGTTCATGACGCAGCGGCATGTATGAAAGTTAAATCCGGGACGGCGAGGTGGGCGAGACTGTTAGCCGAACACAGACACGCGGCACCCCTCCCACAGCCTATATTCTGCTGTGAAATAAAGAACGGTTTCACAATCCCATCACTCTTATTGCTTCTATTTTTAAACTGATTATTTTACCGTTTCGATGTTTTATGTATGTAGCCATTTACTCATCTTTTTTTTTTCATATGCTTTCTCGTTAATCCGTTTTTTATCTTAACGCTTCGATATTTGATTGGATTAATGGGTGGATATACAGTTGTTCATTGATACATTTTTGTTTAATTTTTTTTCTATATAATTGACTCAACAACGAACGCGCGGTGGTCGGGAACAAAGGCCTCTAAATAAGGTAAATAAAAACAAATCATCCAAACTCTATAACCAAATGACAAAACACACACACACACACACACACACACACACACACACACACACACACACACACACACACACACACACACACAAAAAAAAAACACTACTACCTCAGAAAATTTGTTTTAAACACCCAGAAGGAAGAGAGGAAGAACCTAAAGACAAAACAAACACCTTCTCATAAACAAACATCTACTTCCCCCACCCCCACCCACCCACTCAAAAAACAAGGCTGGTCGCGGGTCACAGATTCTCCTTACGCTACTGAAATTAATTGGCGAGAATCGATTCCCGTATCTGGGCCGCGGCTCTTAGGGTTGTGAACTTATGGTTGGCTGCCAGTCATTGCCGTACGTTGGGCGGGACGTTAATGGTAGAGTGGCGGGGAAAGAGCGGGCCAGAGAGGGTGAGGGGTAGGGAGAGGGAGAGGGAGAGGGGGAGCGTGAGAGAGAGAGAGAGAGAGAGAGAGAGAGAGAGAGAGAGAGTAAAACACAGGAGAGAGAGCAAAGCAGAGGATAGTAGGCAGATAAATAGATAAATATAGATAGATTGATAGATAGATACATAGATAGATAGATTGATAGATAAAGCATTCAAACAGAATAAAAAAACATCATATTAAAACCACGAATAAAAATCACAACGCAGACATCTTTAGACTTATACAAATCGATAGACAGATTGATAGATAGATAGATAGATAGATAGATAGATAAAGCAATCAAAAAAACAGAATACAAAACAAAACCATCATATTAAAACCACGAATAAAAATCACAAAGTAGACATCTTAAGACTTATACAAATAAAAAATAAAAAATCCCACAAAAAAATCGGGGAAACGACAAATACAAAAAAAAAAAAAATTAATCAACTAAGGCAGGCAATCAGGCAAGCAAGCAAGGAGAGCGGCGGCGGCGGAAGAGGAAAGTCGCAGCCTGGCGTCCGTCACTCCCCAAGACGCGGCACGGGACTCGCGGACGCCAAGTTTTGATTACACACTCCAAGGGGCCCGAGCCGCTCAAGTTATGATTATAGATGTGTGTGGGTGCGAGGGAGGCAGGGGGTGGAGGATGGGGGAATGGGGGATATGTGCTTGTGTAAGGGGATGGGGAGGGGTCGATGGGTAGATGTGTGTGTCAGTGGGGAGGGGTGCAAGTGTGTGTTTGGGGGGGAAAGGGGGTTGGGGGGGACGATGTGCTTGTGTCTGTGGAAGGGAAGGGGAGTTGCGGGGAAGGATGTGCTTGTGTTTGTGGGTTGGGAGGGGTGTAAGTGCTTGTGTGTGTGTGGGGGGGGGGGGTGAGGAGAGTGTCTGGCCATTTGTCGATGTCTGTACATCTCTCTCTCTCTCTCTCTCTCTCTCTCTCTCTCTCTCTCTCTCTCTCTCTCTCTCTCTCTCCATGGTAAGTGAACAGGCACCTTTGATGAGTTATAGATTGCAAGAAACCCGAGATGGCGACGGTGATGTGAGATTAATGGTAAACACACACACACACACACACACACACACACACACACACACACACACACACACACACACAAACACACACACACACACACACACGCACCAGCCAAGTCAATGCCCTCAATGCGATTACACCAACAAGTCACATTTTGCTTTTCTCTACTGATGTTTTTCTTTCATTTCCCTGATTTTGTTTTCAGTATCGTATCATCAAAGTCCCTCTCCTCTTCACATCTGTACCCTTTGTCTGTCTACCGGTCTATAAGCTCTGTCTGTTTTCCTGTTATTTGTGGAGTTGTCTTTCATTATATTATCTGTCTCCCTGTGTATCTGCCTATGTTTAAGAGCTTGACCGTATTTTTGTTAGTTTATCTGTTCTTTCACATATTTTTTGTTTCGTCCCTCTTCCTTCCACGTCTCTCCGCACTGTTCTCTTTTCTTTCTTCCCACTTTTCTACACCCCAACACACGGTAGTTTTCCCCTTCCACCTTGCTCTCATATAACCTAACTTCTTTCATAACGGCGCCGCTCCCCCGCCTCAACATCGCCACCTTCTTGTCCGGGCGACCAAGAAATGCAATAATGCGTGTCTCTCAAAGCGGACCAACCACAAGGAACACCAACAACGTACGACGATGACCACATTCACACTACCTATACAGACACCTTCTTTTGATGTCTGCTCCCCCCTTCCATCATACTTCTCTATCTGTCTGTCTGTCTGTCTTTGTGTATCTCTGTCTAAATGTGTGTATGTACGTATAAATGCCTCGTTAATTTGTGCAACGTGTCGTCTTCCCTTGCGTTTTAATTAATTGAAGAAACGCAGAACAAGAGTCTCAAGAACTTCGATGTATAAAATGCTGAAAGGTTTTGCTCCAAGTTGCTGTTTTTTAATCAAGACAAAGACAAGATAAAAAAGAAATGAAAAATAAATCTCTCTCTCTCTCTCTCTCTCTCTCTCTCTCTCTCTCTCTCTCTCTCTCTCTCTCTCTCTCTCTCTCTCTCTCTCTCTCTCTCTCTCTCTCTCTCTCTCTCTCTCTCCCTAATCCCAAAAGAAAACAGCATTAACACACTACTTTCCACAACATCAAAAATCCATCACCCCGGCCAGTGCCCCCGCCAGGCTGCCACGGTCGATAACCCTTGTCGTCCCCGTGGCCAGAAAGTTTACGGGGGAGAAACACGTGGCCGCCTCCAGAACACGTACCCTTCACCGTCTGATTCCCTGGTGACGCTGGAAATCCCTCGACCGTCCGGCTTCTGAGATACGAGAATTACCTATCAATATTAATGACATCTGTTTTAGTTTGTCTTCAAGCCTCATTCCCATTTACAGTACCCGCAGATCAAGTCAAAGTGGTACAGAAGAAGGACTGTAAGGTCAGATTAACCTCCCACACACACACACTAGCTGCGAGGAGGTTTGCTTGCTATACCGGAAGGGATTTGTGAGTCTCGATCCTCCAGGAACACTTCAAGTCAATTTGGGGAAAACTTGTGAATAGCCGCTGCCAGACCCAGTTCCTTCCGCAAAACACACCATCCCTCGGCCTATCAGTGAGCTATTCCAATTACTGATACCGATGACAACTAATAAATACCAGGAAGAAGGGATACTCATCATGGTTATTACAACAACTACTAGACAATTATTAGTTACACGCCTCACGATTTCCTTCAAAAGTAATGTGTAGAATTTAACGAATTTCCCAAAAAGCTTGACTTCACTGCACATTTTTAGTCAACAGTGCGGTTAATACATGGAAATTAGTTACATTATCATAATTAGTACACACGCACGCACGCACGCACTTACGAACCCACCCACGCACACACACATGCACCCACCTACTGACATCCACAGCCACCCACACAAATAAACACACACACACACACACACACACACACACATGACGTAACTGGATGTGTGTGTGTCATTTTTTCACACCCGAATAATAAAAAAAAAAAAGAGATAAATTCCGCCCCCTAAACACACGCGTCTATGCCTTTCCCAGACCTTAAGCTTTTTCATAAACATGTTCACCTCCTGTGGACATAAATCTTTTCATGTTTTTTTTTCTCTGCGTCAGATGTTTACGTTGTATCTATTTTAGTGATACAAGAAGTAGAAGTACGATGTTCTTTTTCTCGTCCATAACTGTTCAGTATTTTTTTCTGCGAATTTTCATGCCTGTCAGTCTGCATTTTTATTCAATTTGTCTGTCGTCTTTTTGTATCAATTCTCTCTCTCTCTCTCTCTCTCTCTCTCTCTCTCTCTCTCTCTCTCTCTCTCTCTCTCTCTCTCTCTCTCTCTCTCTCTCTCTCTCTCTCTCTCTCTCTCTCTCCAAAGAGTTACGGCTGCAGAGGACAGTATCGCGGTACAAATTGCTCACACCCCGCCACGCGGCACACACGGACGGGTCGCGTCTCCCACCACCACCACCGCCGCCGCCAGCAGATGGATGGCCGGGGCGATAAAAAAGCGAGTTAGGAGCCACTGCCCGAAATGTTCTTAAATCTTAACCTCTAGATAAAAGAAGGAATATAACCCCTTAAGTAGGTATCTGATCATTTAGTAATCTGAAATTTAATAGATTCATATGATATCATTAACCCTTACACTGTCGAATTATTTCAAATGTTCGAAATGTTCTTAAATCTTAACCTCTATATAAAAAAAAGGAATATAACCCTTTAAGCAGGTATCTGATCCTTTAGTAATCTGAAATTTAATAGAGTCATATGATATTAAGTGTTTTTTTGTTATATGAGGTTAAAGGACTTAGCTGTGAGAAAGGTTTGACTGACGTGATGCAGTTTACGAAATATGAAAATAGTGAACGTTAACGAACTAAACTGTGACATGCCGGCAGATGTAAGGAAGTGACAAGAACTAATTGAAAAGGACTCATGGGACAAATTTTCTTTACTGTATATTATATTTACAAGTGTTACTTAGTTGTAGATGAGCCAAATTATAGGGAGTAGTTTATATAGGATACAAATACAAATACACCCACAAAAAATGAAAATGAAAACTACACACACACACACACACACACATCACACACCATTTCTCGTTTCCAGTTTCCCAAATAAATAAAACTTTCTACCAACTCCTCATACACTTCCCATTACACAGTTCAGATCTTTTGCTTCCGATGCGATTCTTTCACGGCACATCAGAGGACCGCTTGAGGGATCCGGGCCTACTAAAAGCTGTCCCTCTCTCCTTTTACATTAGGTAAGATGGACAAAAAGCAAAGAGAGAAATAGAGAGAAACAGATGGAGAGATGAACACAGACAGACAGGAACAGACAGACAGAAAGTGTGTGACTGTTCGTACCTGAAGTGACGCCTAATTAACTTGCAGAGACGGGCATAGACACACCAAAACATATACTTATCAAACGCGTTTACTCCTGACCTGTCAATTACTGTCGTGCATATAATTTACCTCTCCATTTGCTGCCACCTCTCCAGCACTCCTCCTCCTCCTATTTCTTCTTCTCCTCCTCCTCCTCCCCTTCCTCCTCCTCCTCCTCCTCCGCCTGCCACTCCATCCGTGAACGAATTTACATCTCATGAGCGTTTCCAGTTCTTCACGTGAAATAAACATTCTTTTCCATTACCAGCTTGCTCGCTTCATGCTAAAAAAGGCACTTGTATATGCGATCACCGTTACGTTTACTCTCTCTCTCTCTCTCTCTCTCTCTCTCTCTCTCTCTCTCTCTCTCTCTCTCTCTCTCTCTCTCTCTCTCTCTCTCTCTCTCTCTCTCTCTCTCTCTCTCTCTCTCTCTCTCTCTCTCTCTCTCTCTCTCTCTCTCCCCCCTTCCCCGCCCTTACTCCCGCCCTCCTTCCCCTTCACTGCCCCATTCCCCGCCCCCGTTCGCCCCCACGCTCCCCACCCCCGACCCCGCCTCCGCCTCTTTTATCATGTGAGTTGAGGTTCTTATCTGACCACCCGTTATCTTCGCTTCACGAACTCCCGCACAAAAGGCGAGTCCCCGAGGCAAGGATATATAGCCGCCCGCCGTCTCGCTCCCGCCTGAAGCCTCCTGACTACACCCACCCACCCACCAACCCACTCACCCAGCCAGACATCCAGCCGGCCAGACACCCAGCCACCTTACCTATACATCCAGCCAGTTAGCCATATCATCTCCAGAGCCAGCCAGTCATACCTATACTGTCAGCCATTCACTTAACCTGCTCAACCAGACAGCCACTCACCTATCCACCCATCCACCTATATACCCAGTCAACAAATTAGCCATATCGTATCACAACCAGCCAGTCAGACATCCCACCTACATTGTCAGCCATTCATTCACTTCACCTACTCAGTTAGTCAGCCACCCATCCACCCATCCACCCTATATGGGTAGGCTGTGGCTGAATGGATAGCAAGACGGCCCCGCGTTCAGGAGGACGCGAGTTCAATCCCCGACCGGTGCCACCAAGCTGGGATTTTTCAGCCACCGCCGAGTGGCTTAAAACTACCCACATGCTGTCCAGAAGACCACATATCAACCCGGACTCTAGATTCTAGGATTAAAGATGAGCTCCGGGAGGGCAGCATAAGCCAATGCAAGTTGGCGCCACTATAAACACTCGCCTGCGCCAGAACGGGCTGGGCCGACCAACACGCTCCACCGGGAAGAAGCCTTGGACCGACCATCAGGACATCAAGATCCACCGGGAAGAAGCCTGCCGGCGTAATAGGCTACGACGTAAAAAAAAAATATATATATATACCCAGTAAGCCAGTTAGCCATATTGTACCACAGCCAGCCAGTCAGACATCCCAACTACACTGCCAGCCATTAATTCACCTCACCTACTCAGCCAGTCAGTCACTCCGCCAATTAAAACAGGCCCGTAACATTACCCACAAAACCAATAGCCAGCCAGTCAATAGTCGAGCCGTCCGTTCACCCACTTACACAGCCACTCAATCAGCCAAACCTCCATCCTAGTCATTCATCACGTTTACAACCATCTAGTTATCCACCCACCAAACAACCACCAACGCAGTCTTTCATTAACGCCATGGAGCCACCCAACGAGACTCAACCAAACAGACAACACAGATCAGTCGGATCATTCATGTCTGATTTAGTTTAGTTAGTTAGTCAAAAGTAAATCAGTTATTCAGTCAGTCACTCAGTCCCTCAGTGGCGGTGGATGAGTGGTTAATATGCAGGCGTGGGGTCCAGGAGGCAGCAGGTTCGCATCCCTCCCGCCGCTTCAAACAAGCTGGCAATTTTTCAGTCATCGACGAGTGGCCTAAGACTACCCACATGCTGTCCTGAAGACCACTGTCAATCCGGACACTAGATTCTCTCTAAAGGAGGATCAAGGATGAGCTCCTGGGTCACCATGAGCCAAGCAAGAAGGCGCTACTATAAACACTTGCCTTCGCCATAACGGGATGGGGCCGACCACGTGGCCCCACCAATAAAGCCTACCGACGCAATAGGCGAAAAGTTAAAAAAAAAAAAATTACTTCACCATTCACAAATTTCCTGCACATTGCCATCTATTCACCTTTCCTTTCTTTACCAATACACTCAGCAGACGCAGCAGCACAACAGCGGGGTGGTTGGCCTCACACTTCCCTCGTCATCCCCGCGCTGGTCAATGCTGCACACGAACCTAATGATGCTAAAAAAAAATAAAGCGATTAGGGTTCCACACTTGCTTTGGCTCATGTGTTTTCCTAGTTTACTTAACAACAAAATGATTACCAAAAAAATATCCTTCCCACCGTTATTTTATTATTATTATTATTATTATTATTATTATTATTATTATTATTATTATTATATCGCCAAGGAATAATGATGTACTTAATATTCATTTTAGCCGCCGTCCTCCGCCACCTCCTAATTGCCTCTGTCATAAACACATTAGCATAATCATGAACGACTAAAAACACATTGGAAAGAAAAACAAAGCTATACCGAATTGCCGCCCTGATCCTCCCCCCCCTACCACCACCACCATCACCACCAATATCACCCGATACCACCAATACAAGCAACACCACCGCCAACAATTAGTATCAGTGACCTAGCCCACTTACCCTCCACTACTACAACCACCACCACCACCACCCGATAACCCCCTCCATCATCATCACCCCTACCCCCACCACCACCACCAATACCACCCGATACCACCAATACAAGCAACACCACCGCCAACCATTAGTATCAGTGACCTAGCCCACTTACCCTCCACTACTACCACTACTAACACCACCACAACTATCACCACCACCACCACCGCCACCATCAACATCACCACCCGATACCACCGATACCAGCAACACCACAGCCAACCCTTAGTATCAGTGACCCAGCCCACTTACTACTGCAACTACCACCACCGCTACCACTATCACTACAACTACCACAGAACCCCATCACCGCTACTACACAACACCATGACCACTACCAAAACAGTAGCACCATTCCCACCATCACCAGCCCATTTCTGACCCACACTAACTCCACCACCACCAATACCTCTCCACTACAACCATCACCCCCACCACTACCCCAAACATCAATGCTACTTCCCCAGGCCCTCCACCACCTCCACCACCACCACCACCACCATCGTCCCTGCTACAGCCTCCCTATCTCCTCTCCTTTATCACGTGTCTGTTCTTTCTTATCTCTTTCCACTCGCTCATTTCTTTTGGTTTATTCGCCGAGTTTCTTCCGGAGCCTTTCTGGTGTTAGTTTTATGGTGGTTTACAGGTTCTTACACGGACGCACACAGGGACAGATACAACCAGGGAGGGGGAAAAAACGGAGGAGTACAGGCGGGACCAAACTCTGCGATTTAAACGACGCACGGGAACGGTTCGGGAGTGATTTCGTAAAGGGCTAACCCTCCTCCCAACACCTTTTACGATTCTTCTTTTCTCTTTCTCTCTTTTCCTCCTTCGTTTTATTTTCTCTCTTTTTAAAAACCTTCTCTACTTTTATTTTTCCCCTTCCCAGAGTCTCTTCGTTACGCCTACATGCTGCATCTCTTTCGCTTTTCCTCCTACCTTTTATTTTCCCTCTTTCTAAAAACCTTCTCTACTTTTATTTTTCCCCTTCCCAGACTCTCTTCGTTACGCCGACATGCTGCATCTCTTCCGCTACCTTGCGCCCTTTCTTTCCTCCCTTTCCCTTTCTTGCTCTCTCAACCATTCGCCGACATAATACCCTCAGACTTTCTTTTGTTTCTTCAGCCTACGCGTTGCCTTGACTTTTTCCCCCCGCAAAACCACCAATTCCTCCGCCCTCTGATTCCTCGGCGACCTTCTTTTACGTCACGCTTTCTTTCCACCGCTTTCCTCTGTCTCCCTTCCCCTGCCTAGCTTTATTCGTTCATGTAAAAGCATTTTGTCTGATGGGGATTGAGTCTCCTCGCTTGTTGCACGGTGCGATGTGACAGTGGGTCGTGGCTATAGAGGGTGGGGCGCGAAGGGGAGCGATAGGGGTGGGGTTTTGAGGGAGGGGGAAGGTTTGGGTGGTGGGTGGGGAGGACGGGAAGAGAAGTGAGGGGTGGTGAGTTGCAGGGCGGAGTTGTATAGCGAGTGCAGTGGTCCCTCGGAGATTGAGATGAATGTGACGTTTGTACTCCCTCACATACACACACACTGCCACACACACACACGCACACACACACACACACACACGCATACACAGGCACACACGTTCACGTTTCAAAGAGAGCAAACACACCAAGCAGACACGAATACAAGTAATGAAAATCCAGGCGTTCCCTTCCTATCACGCACTATCACATCACCACACCCTCCCCATCATCACAGCCTCCCACCCCCGACACCCTCCCATCACCACACCCTCTACATCATCACAGCCTCCCACCCCCGACACCCTCCCATCACCACACCCTTCCCATCATCACAGCCTCCCACCCCCGACACCCTCCCATCACCACACCCTTCCCATCATCACAGCCTCCCACCCCCGACACCCGCTCATCACCACACCCTCCCATCACCATACTTTTCTCTCCTCAAACCCCGACAACATCCCATTCCTCTCCATCTCTCCTCCAAACTCTCCCCTTCCTCAGCTCCCCTCCAGGTCCTTGCTCTCGTTTATGTCTGACCTACGGCGTCTCAACAGGCACAGGATTAGCATCATCAACGTCATCATTAGCACACACGGCGCCGTCTTCATCTCAAAGGGACCGAGACTCCAGGAATGGCTTTTTCGACCTAATTACCTCGCTTGAAGAGCTTGTATGCGTCGCTAACGAGGGTGGCCTGCTCCCTCCTCCCCCCACCTCCTTATTAGGTTACGTTGAGCTTAAGTAAACTAAGGAACGATGGAATAATGCTCTCCTTTGCTGGCCTACTCTCTCTCTCTCTCTCTCACACACACACACACACACACACACACACACACACACACACACACACACACACACACACACACACACACACACACACACAAACACACAGACAAATCCGGGCGTACACAAGTTCCGGGTGTGTGTGATTTGGAAAAGTTTGAAAATATAATTACAAGATTGCGATGAAATAGGTGTAGGAGAGAGAGAGAGAGAGAGAGAGAGAGAGAGAGAGAGAGAGAGAGAGATTAAAAGAGGGGGTTGGAAGGTAAAATTCGGTTCGGCATGACGTCGGAGGCCAATTAGTGGCTTCGTGGAGGAGTCTTTTTGCGCAGGTATTTATTTGTTTGTTTGTTTGTTGGTTGGTTGGTTGGTTTGTGTCCGCTCGTGTGTTTGTGTATATGTGGATGTGTTTGTGTCTGCATCTCTCTCTCTCTCTCTCTCTCTCTCTCTCTCTCTCTCTCTCTCTCTCTCTCTCTCTCTCTCTCTCTCTCTCTCTCTCTCTCTCTCTCTCTCTCTCTCTCTCTCTCTCTCTCTCTCTCTCTCTCTCTCTCTCTCTCGTTTCCAGTCTTTGGTTAGCAACACAATGGTTAAAAAAAGCTGACTCCTGGAATCCACCATCACTACCACCACCACCAACAACAACAACAACAACAAAAAACAACAACAACAACAACAACAACAACAACAACAACTCCCCCTCACACCGCCACCACCACCACCATGTCCATTATTTTTTCCGTGTACAGAAGAAAAATACAAACAACATATTTTTCCGGTAGTGACAAGTTCTCCGAGATGAGGATATGAGGAAGGAGAGGGAGGAAAAGGAAGGTAAGGAAAGGGAGCGAATCGATAAGGGGATGGGAGAGAAAAGTAGAGAGGAAATGATGCGGGAAAGGGGGGGGTGAGTTCTTGGTGGTAGGATAACAGGAAGGGAAAGTTAAGGAATGGGATAGAATTGACAAGGTGATGGGAGAGGAAAAAGGGTTGGGAATGATGGGGTAGTAGGATAGTAGAAAGGGGAAGCAAGGAAGGGGATGGAGCTGGGAAGGTGATGGGAGAGGAAAGTATGAGATGAAGGGAAAAAAGGGGATGGGTTATTGGTAGTAGAATGATAGGAAAGAAAAAGCAAGGAAAGGGATGGAACCGAGAAGCTGATGGGAAAGGAAAGTATTGGATGATGGGGTAAAATGGGGATGGGCTACTGAGAGAAAGATGATGGGGGTGGGTGGAATGATAGGGGAGGGGAATTGGGGGGGAGGGTCGGTTAATGGCGCGGGCAAAGTGTATGAGGGAGTGTGTATATGGGTATGGTTAACGCATTGAAAAGTTTCGTCATCGGCAAGTTATAGGTTGGGAAAAAATCGTGAGGGGAAAATATCCGGATCGTCCCGCCACTGAATATTTTGCGAGAACACGAAACAGTTTATTGGAATTCCAATTGCGAACAAACGGAAGAGTGTCACAATGTGCGTGTGTGCGTGTGCGTTTGTGTGCGTGTGTGTGTGTGTGTGTGTGTGTGTGTGTGTGTGTGTGTGTGTGTGTGTGTGTGTGTGTGTGTGTGTGTGTGTGTGTGTGTGTGTGTGTATATTTAATTTATTTTTTATTTTTCATGTTCATAAAAATTCGAGTTTTCTTTTAACCTATCCGTCTCTCTCTCTCTCTCTCTCTCTCTCTCTCTCTCTCTCTCTCTCTCTCTCTCTCTCTCTCTCTCTCTCTCTCTCTCTCTCTCTCTCTCTCTCTCTCTCTCTCTCTCTCTCTCTCTCTCTCTCTCTCTCTCTCTCTCTCTCTCACACACAAAAAAAAACACAGACACAAACACCACAAAAGAAAAGAATATATACTCGTACCCAAAAATACCAGACTCATTCTCGTCTCTTTCACGTATTCAAACGCCACCAGCCTTTAAACCATTAGCCACAGATGAATGATTTTATACATTATCACCAGAGCACAGCTGCCTCTCACTCCCACTCTCTCTCCCTCTTTCTCTCTCCCTCACTCTCTCACTCTCCTCCCCTGGCGTGGTGAGAGGGGCGTGAGAGGGGACAGCGAACAGGGAGGAGAGACGCGAAACAAGAAAGAGAAGGGAAAGAATGCAGACTTAAAAGCGGATAGAGAAAGGGAGTGAGGGAAGACGAGAAAGGGAGAGGGAGAAGGAGAGGGAGAGAGAAGGGTTAAAGAAATGGAGCAGGCGGAAGGAAATGGGAAAAGCGGGGGAGGAAAGGAATTAGGTTAAGGATGGATAGGAAAGGAGTGAGTAGGTAAGGGAATGAGAAAGGAAATAGAAGGAAAGAGAAAAGGGAGAAAGGCAGAAGGTAAGGAAACAGAGGTAGAGAGGAAAAGAAGACGAAAATTGGAGGAGAGGATATTGGACGTTGTGAGAGGATAAAGGAAAGTATGAGAAGGGAAAAGAAATGATGGAAATAGGAAAGAGGGAGAGGGGAAAAGAAAGGAAAGAGAGGTAAAGGAAAGGGAAAGGAGACGAAGATTGGGAGAGAGGATATTGGACTTTGGGAGAGGATCAGGGAGAGAAGAGGGAGAGGAGAGGGAGAGGAGAGGGCGGGAACAGGTGCGAGGGTGTGGGAGTGGGAGATGAATCGTCATTTTCCACGAACAGGCCCACAAAGCAAGACACACACACACACACACACACACACACACACACACACACACACACACACACACAGGCAAACACGGACAAAGGACGAGCAGGACCGTGTCAACGCAAATGTTTGAACACCTTTTATAATATTTTGCAGCGACAGGGAAGAACTTTAATAACGTGGGTCAAATGGAGGCGAGTGA
Source organism: Eriocheir sinensis (assembly GCF_024679095.1). Classification (NCBI taxonomy): domain Eukaryota; kingdom Metazoa; phylum Arthropoda; class Malacostraca; order Decapoda; family Varunidae; genus Eriocheir; species Eriocheir sinensis. The sequence goes on from NC_066543.1 coordinate 12,739,773, forward strand.
GAAGATAATAGTCTCTGGGGACGGCCAAGGAAAAAGGTGGAAACAATGTCGCCCTGATGTGGAAAGGGGCCGGAGAAAAGAATGTGGAAAGAAAGAAAAAGGATATATATAACAAAGGTGGAATGAAGGAAGGAATGGTAGCCGGGAGAGAGAGTGGAGGGACAAATGAATAGTTAGACGGAAGAGGAATGGGGGAAATAAAGAGGCGGCTAGGCGGAGGAGGAGGAGACGAGGAAAAGAATGAGAGAAAAGAAGCAAGACGAAATGTTTGAATAAGAAGGAAAGAAAAGAAAGGATGCATAAACGAAAACGGAAAGTGCGTGAAGGAACCAAAGGCGAAAATAAACTTTGTGATGGTGAATAATGCAGAGAGGATGGATGGCCGGAGGTGGGGGGGGGGGGGTGAAGAAAGAAAAGAGAAGAATGAAGCTTGTACCCCGAAAGTTGGAGAGCATGGGAATGACATTAGGGAGAACATTTTGTGGAGCGAGCGATGAGTGGAAGCATGCAGATACCAAATTCATCCAGACTCCATCTCTACATCTTCATCTGAGCACCGAGACGGGTTGTAAAAGACACGAATAATGAATTTTGATAACTTTTAAGGAAATGGTGTGTTGTGTGTGTGAAGATTATTGTAGAAAGCAAGATGATCAGCTTTAGAGAGCATGCCAAACTCTTCAAAGGTTTTAATGAGATTATAGAGAAACGGAAAGGATGGAGACGGAAGGGTTTTAGCAGGCATCCAACACCCCTTCGACTCCCATATATGCCTCGTCGGGAGTGTATTACGCCCGTGTCTACATAACTACTCTTGGAAACTAATGTGTAAGGGTGTTTAGGTGTAGAATATTCAGTAGCACGAGACAGATAATAGAGTCGGATACTTAAAACTTACTTAAAATAACCGTGAACAGTAATTGGGAAAACATATACTAATAAAATAATAATAGTAATAGCAATAAGAATAATAATAATGATAAACGCCTTTCACGCTTCAACACGTAAGTGCAGCCATCACGCGTCGGTGCAAGGTGAGCTTTAACGAACAAATAATGTGTTTTACGAGTCCCTATTGATGACTGGCAGGGGCTTGTTTGCTTACTTGTTTGTCTGAGTGTTTGTTTGTTTGTTTATGTGTGTGTTCTTGTGTGTGTGTGTGTGTGTGTGTGTGTGTGTGTGTGTGTGTGTGTGTGTGTGTGTGTGTGTGTGTGTGTGTGTGTGTGCGGCATAGACACCGCCGCCATTCCCCGCACACACACGGCTGAACACGATCAAACCTCCATATTATAAATCTTTTCACCCTCCGTGTTGTGTCTCTCCTTCCCACCGCGGCAGCCATGCACACACACACACACACACACACACTCACACACACACACACACACACACATACACACATTACCCCGGTAGCTCAGTGGTTAAAGCTCTGCGCTGCCAAGCGGTAGGCAGGCTG
>NC_066543.1:12746228-12756228 GCF_024679095.1 Eriocheir sinensis
AACCTCTTCATCGCCACCACTATCATCATTTACTTCCTCTTCCTCATTTTCCTCCTCCTCCCCTTCTTACTACTTATTCTAGCCTTGTACCATCGTAAATTAAACCTGCATCTTCGTTCTCCCTTAACTCCCGCGCTCCAAAGCCTTAACGCTCATTATAACACATTCGACGTAGTAATTAGATTGTCAAGGCGATGCATAGAACATTCCCGTTGCATGTCTCTCAATTTCCAAGAAGCGTCGCCCATAGACAGCTTCCTTACGCACTGCGCGGCTCTTCTTTCTTGAGTCTTGAGCGTCTTCCTCTTCTTCCCTGTTCCGTCACTGTGGCCAATCTTACTGTTTCCCCCTTTTCTTAGTTTCATTCATCTCATCTCTCTTTTTTCGTTCACTTCCTCTTATCTGTATCCATCCTACGTTCGTTAGCATCATCTCTTTGCCATGTCTTTCATTCTTCTCATTCATATTAATTTTTCATTGCTTCGTACTGTCTTTTTATACTTGATACTTTTTCTTCATCTCTCATTGAATCATCTCTTTTCTATAATTATTTCTCGTTCGTTAGCATCATCTTTTTGCCACCTCTTTTATTCTTCCCATTCATATTCATATTTCACTGCTTCGTTTATTCCTTCTTTTATCCTTATTTCAGCTTCTTCACCTTTTATTGACTCGTCTTATTTCTTTTCTTTCTCTCTCTAGTTTTATTTTTGTGTGTGTTTGCGTATTTGACCTACAAGAGTTATTCATATTTTTCTTCTTCCACCACCTCCTCCTCCTCCTCCTCCTCCTTTTCTTTTTCTTCTCCTTCTTAACATTTGCATTAGTTTTATCCTCTCTTATTCCTTTTCCCGTTTACCTATTTGTCTTTTCACTCGCGCTCCCTACAAGCCTCCTCTTCTTTTTCCTCTTTCTTTTCTGAACATCCTCACCCACTTTACCATCTATTAGTTCCCTTTCCTGTTTATCTATTTATCTTTTCACCCGCCTACACTTCTTACAAGCCACTCACCCACATCCTCATCCCTTTCATTCCCTCAAACCTCACTGTGGATAATTATGTTTTTTTTTTCTGGACACGCTCTATTTCCTTTCCCTGGACACTCCATCCGCCGTCACTTTCATCCTCACTCGACCATAACTTATTATTTACTTTATTTTTCTTGGCGAAGCTCCTCTCCTCTCCGCCCGCAGCTCCTTTGAACAAGCCTATAGGGACGGGGCTTACGTAGCTTTAGCGGTTTAGCTCTATACATTATTTACCTTATTCTGTGTTTCTTTACCAAGCCTTTCCGTGTCTACCTCCCGGAAACTGTAAGTGCCAGAAAAGTTACGCTGCGTTTTCTACTACTAAAAACGTCACTCCAGTTGGAACTCATGCTACTTAAGAGGATAACGAAGAGAGGAGAGTACAGCGCGGACATGGATATATACACGCACACACACACACACACACACACACACACACACACACACACACACACACACACACACACATTCTCTCCTCTACACGAAATACAATACAAAACACATCCTAAAACACTGCATCTCCTCTTCACCATACCAATCATCGTCATCCAACATCATCAAACCAGAGCACCTCATCACATCATCGCTTCGCATCACACATCTCACCACACAGGAACACTATATAGACCACCATACACTTTCATCATCCCATAACACCATAACAACATAAACGCCACCACATATCACATACACCACACCATTCATACTCCACACCAGTATACTCACCGTTCTTCATATCATTCTAGACACCATACCGCATCACACACCGTTCTATCCACAGCTCCCACACCACACCACCAATTCACCACACTAATATAATTCACACAACAAATCTACGGAGACGACACACCACATTTCATTAACGTACTAGCCATATACTTTACGTACTCGCTATACCATCACACCCCCCAGACCTACGCACACACTAAACCACTACTTCACGTATACGCACACAGCATCCCAATTAAAATAACGCACACGACATAAACTTACGCACATGCCATACCACTTTACGCTACAAACCTAGGTACAAGCCACACCAATTTCCACCACACGCACATCAAACAACCCACGCCTCGCCCCTTCCCATCATCCGTTTTCACACACCTATAAACACACACCTTTTCACACAGCGCACAAAGGCTTGACACAAAACACTACCGTCGAAGCAACCGGCTGTTTGATGGACGCGGTTTGATCTCTTCATCCTGAATCGGTGCGTCAAATGCAAATAAATGCTGTAAAAGTGAAATGGATTAAACCGGAATGGGGAAAAAGACCAACATACGAGTCGTTCAGCCGGCCATCAGTCAGGCAGCCAGCCACGAGGCCAGTCAGACAACCGTACACACACACACACACACACACACACACACACACACACACACACACACACACACACACACACACACACACACATTAATCTTACTCATCCCCCCTCTGACTCCTTTATGCCTGTTATTAAGATTCTTCCAAATGATGTTTTCTATGCCCTCTCTGGCCTCAACTCTCAGAAGGCTTATGGACCTGATGGAGTGCCTCCTATTGTCCTTAAAAATTGTGCTTCCATGCTGACACCCTGCCTGGTCAAACTCTTTCGCCTCTGCCTATCAACATCTACTTTTCCTTCCTGCTGGAAGTACGCCTTCATACAGCCTGTGCCTAAGAAGGGTGACCGTTCCAATCCCTCCCTTTGTCCGCCCTCGTGTGGAGTATGCTTCTCATGTGTGGGAGAGCGCCACTCACACAGCTCTCTTGGAGAGAGTGGAGTCTAAGACTCTTCGTCTCATCAGCTCTCCTCCTCCTACTGATAGTCGTTTACCTCTTAAATTCCACCGCCATGTTGCCTCTCTATCTTCTATCGATATTTTCACGCTGACTGCTCTTCTGAACTTGCTAACTGCATGCCTCCCCCCCTCCCGCGGCCTCGCCGCACACGACTTTCTACTCAAGCTCATCCCTTTTACTGTCCAAATCCCTCACGCACAAATTAACCATCATCTTCACTATTTCATCCCTCACGCAGGTAAGCTCTGGAGCAATCTTCCTTCATCTGTATTTCTTCCTGCCTACGACTTGAACTCTTTAAAGAGGAGGGTATCAGGACACCTCTCCTCCCGAAATTGACCTATCTTTCAGCCACTCCTCTGAGCTTTTAATAGGAGCAGCGAATAACGGTTTTTTTTATTATTATTGTTTCCTTTTTTTTTGCCCTTGAGCTGTCTCTGCTGTAAAAAAAATAGAACAGACAAGACAGACAGACAGACAAAGTGACAGAGAGACGGAGAGACAGACACACACACAGATAGAGAAACGAGCAGACACACACACACACACACACACACACACACACACACACACACACACACACACACACACACACACGAGTAAGTAATTGTTTGTGCTTATTTCCCGCCGTGTTAATGGGCTTGCCTGCGTATGTCTGTTCCTGCGAGCTCCTGCGTTCACTTGTGTTCTTCTGTTTACCACCGAAACTAATGAGACTCCAATGTTTGTATTTACACTTACACATTACGAGTGGAAGCTTCTGCATAAATGTTTAGGTATGTATATATATGTGTGTGTGTGTGTGTGTGTGTGTGTGTGTGTGTGTGTGTGTGTGTGTGTGTGCATTTATGTAACTAAGCAAATGAGTTTTTTGATGGTCGCGTTTCCTCCGTCCCCAATCTCTCTCTCTCTCTCTCTCTCTCTCTCTCTCTCTCTCTCTCTCTCTCTCTCTCTCTCTCTCTCTCTCTCTCTCTCTCTCTCTCTCTCTCTCTCTCTCTCTCTCTCTCTCTCATCTAGACTTTTTTTTTCACCCTCATCCCTTCCTTCCTTCCTTTTCTTAACCAACCCAATCAACTTCTTTTCCTCTATTTCTCTCTCTATCTCTCCCTCTCCCTCTCTCTCCTTCTCCCTCTCTCTAAGCCTGCCGGAATGAGAGCGGAGAGCATGGCCGCCTAACAGCTTTTTAATATTCACACTCGCTTTGATGGGAAACGTAATTACGCAATAGAGGAGGAAGACGAAACAATAAAAGCTTCCTTAATTTATTCCGACCCCTTTTTGGCCCTCTTCTTGTGGGTGGTATTTCTTTTCTCGTCTTTTACTGTCCGTTTTACTTCCTTTTATCCAATTGCTTTTCGCGGCGTATCTTCAACTCAGTCTCTTTCCCTCTGTCTGTGTGTCCGTCTGTCTTTCTGTCTGCCTGTCCGTGTCTGTCTAACTGTCTGTCTCTGTGTGTATGTCTGTCTGTTCGCCCGTCTGTCTGTCTGCCTGTCCATGTCTGTCTAACTGTCTGTCTCTGTGTGTGTCTCTGTCTGTCCGTCTGTCTGTCTGTCTATCTATCTGTCTCTCTCATTCTCTGTCATTCTAATTCATTATCTTCCATTCTTTTTCTCTCATTCTCTATTTCAATCTCGTTTATCTCATTCTCTTTCTCTCATTTATTTCATTATCTTCCCCTCTCTCTCTCTCTCTCTCTCTCTCTCTCTCTCTCTCTCTCTCTCTCTCTCTCTCTCTCTCTCTCTCTCTCTCTCTCTCTCTCTCTCTCTCTCTCTCATTATCCATTATTTATCTCTCTCTCCATCAGCGTTTAAGGGGGAACCAGGGAGAGAACGGAGCCTGAGTCACCGTCTGGGCACAATTTTTCCACACGCCCACAATCCTCTCTTCCTTGCAGCCCGACAGTTGAGGTGCAGCCCCGAACAACACTTAACACACGACCTTTTCTTTCACTTCTATTACATTTATTCCAGGATATCAAGTTCGTCTAACAGCAGGTTCACTTTTCTGCTATTTTATTTCTGGTCCTTTCATTCACTTTTATCTTTACGTTTTATCTTTCTCAGTATTATTTCTCCGACTTTTTCTCTTGTCTTTCTCTATTTTCAGCGTTCATTCACTAGTTCATCTTTTTAAGAGCATCATTAGGTTCCATTATTTATTTTCCTACACTCAAGTCTTCTCTAGTTTATTATTCGTGGTATTATCCATTATCCTTGTTCCATAGTCTCTTCCACTCCGTCATGCAAGGGTAGGATAGCATCAGTGACCGATCCTTCCTTCCTTCCTTCCTTCCTTATTTCCTTCCTTCCTTCCTTCCTTATTTCCATGCTTGCTTGCTTGCTTGTTTGCTTTCTCTTTCTTTCTTTCTTTCCTTCTTTCTTTCTTTCTTTCTTTCTTACTTACTTACTTACTTACTTACTTACTTACTTACTTCAGCTTAACGCTATGCTAACGAATATGAGTTATTAAGGACAGACACCTCAAAACACAAACACCAAAGAAATCATGACTGTTTAACTTCCTTTCCCGACCCTTCTTGCGTCATCATCCCCCTCTACGTAAAGCGCATTCCCATGGCTTCTATTCCATTGTCTCATCACTTTCGAATAAAAGCTAAGTCACTAATGCATTTACTAATCGCCTCTGCATCCCTCTCCTCTCTCTCTGTTCCAATCTATCTATCTATATATTTCGTCGCTCTTTCAGCCTTCCCTCCTTCATTCCAGCGAGGCAGAGGGCGTGAGTTTCCCCGGGAGCCTCACACTGCATTACCCGGCCTCTCGCCACTCGCCTCGCCACTCGCCTCGCCACTCGCCTCGCCACTGCCTCGCCTCAGCACGCCGCCGTTTCTTCTTCCGAGTCATAAAACGTCGACTTTGCACGCGTGTGGAGTTGACTATTGTTATTATAAGTGTGTATGTGGGAGGATGGGGGTTGGAAGGGGGCTTATATGTGTGCGGCGAGGGTTGGAAGGGGGCGTGTATCTGTGCGTGTGCGTGTGTGTGTGTGTGTGTATGTGTGTGTGTGTGTGTGCGTGAGGAAAAAGGGAAGGGTGCATTTGGGCTTCCCTCAACGGACTGTCTGTTTTTCCGCTCACGCCACTTTCTCTCCTTCTCCCGCTTGGTCATATATCAACGTTGGGAAGATGCAGCGACCACAGTCTGCCTTCCAGTGGTCGACAGAAAGGAATGACGCGGCGCGAAAGGAATGGGAGAATAATGGACGGAGGGGAGAGTGCAAAAGAGGGAACGCGGACGAAGAATGGGACGCAACGATGTTCCAGGCGAAGATAAACTGATGAGGAGACACCTGACAAAGAGGTGGAAAGGAGGACGTGGAGGAGAGATAATAGCAGGAATAATAAACTTGAGAATGACTTAAGTGTAGCAACAAATAGAAAGTGACGAGATGATGTTCAAGGAAAGAATACACTAATGGAGACAACTGACAAAGAGGAGGAAATGATGACATGGAGGAAGGAATAATTGCAGGAATAATAAACTGGAAAATGACTTAAGTGTTGAAACATAGAGAAAGGGACGTGGTGATGGATTTCCAGGACAGAATATACTGATGAGGAGACACCTAACAAAGAGGCGGAAAGGAGGATGTGGAAGAAGGATACTAGCGAGAATAATAAGCTAGAAAATCACATAAGTGCAGAAACAAATAGATGAATGGAACGTGATGATGCTTGAGGTAAAGATGAACTAGTGAATGGACGCTGAAAATAGAGAAAGACGAGAAAAATGTTGAAGAGGTATATACTGAGAATGATAAACGAAGATGAAAGCGAATGAAGGGAGCGGAAAAAAAATAGAGGAAAGATGAAGCTGCTTGAGGAAAAAGTTGGTGTCCAGGAAAGGAGGAATAAAGATGAAGAAATAGGAGCAAAGGAATGATAAATGTGGAAACTGGTTGAAAGCAAAATGAAATGAAAAAGAGAGGAGATAGAAATAAGATAGGAGAAAGTGAAGCTGATAAAGGATAAATTTGTGTCCAGGAAAAGAGGAATAAAGAAATAAAGAGATAAAGAATGAAAGAAAAGGGTTGGATGAGTGATATATGGGAAAACTGGTTGTAAGGAGAATAAAATGAAAAAAAGGAGACAAACTTGGCATCCTGGAAAAAGGGAATATAGATGAAAGGAAAAAAACAAATTAATGATAAGTAATAAATGAAAAAATGTTTATAGAGAAGAAGAATAAACATGAAAGAAAACCAGCAAAAGAATGATACATGATGAATAAAAAATGCTAATAAAAAGACAAAAAGAAAACCTGAAAAAAACCCAGCAAAAAATAAATGATAAATAAAAAAATATTGTAAAGAGAAAATTATAAAAAAGACAATGAAGGTGGAAGTGCTTGGAGAGACACCCGCCCCCCGCACGCCGCAGGACGCCACAGACTTACAAAAGTTAACAGGGGAAAAAAATCCAAAATTACAACAACTTTGAAACTTTATGTTGCTTAATGAGATGAAACCTTAAGTCTCTCGAGGAGGAGGGAGGAGACGACCCTTGAATCTTTTTACTTTTACTTTTTTTTTTAGTGTCCCAGAAAAAAAAATCCAGCACTAATTTTACCTCTCGTTTTCCTTGAATCACAAACGACATGATGTTTAGTATCAACATCCTACGGCCCTCAGCAAAAAACAGGACTTTTAGAGGATTGTTTCGTTTGTCTTTCTTCGGGAGCATCAAACGGGTCTCTGAGGGCGGGCACGAGCTTGCCTCCCGGGGCGCCCCACGCTGCACCTGCTCCATTACCTGCACAAACTCACGTGTTTACTGAGAAACCACCTGACAGGCCGGGTAATGAAGTTTTAACGCCTTATGCGAAGTTCCCCATTAGCAATGAGTTCGACTGTCTCCTTCAATCGGATGCCTCATTCCCGCAGGCCCCGCGCCCTTCCAGCTCACCTGCCCTCGAGACGCACCTGAGATAATGGATCACCTACGCCGCTGGGGGCAGGTGTCTCACGTACACGACAGGTGAAGCAAAGGCAGCAAAGGTGAGTAACTAATTATGGAGTCTTGCCTTGGTACATTTTCATCTCTGTCACTCTGTTCCTCGTTTTCATTTCTTTTTTTCCTTTTTCTCCTTTTTCTTCGTCTTTGTGTGTGTGTGTGTGTGTGTGTGTGTGTGTGTGTGTGTGTGTGTGTGTGTGTGTGTGTGTGTGTGTGTGTGTGTGTGTCTGTGTGTGTCATTTCCCTTCCTCTTAACTCAACGAGGTTTTTTTCCGACCTTTGCTATTTCAACATTCTTGTGATATTCCTCTTTGCCTTTCTTCTCCTCCTCTGTTTGTCTGTCTGTATGTCTGTCTCTCTGTCTCCCACTTTCTCACTTTCTCTCCCAATCTTTGCTGGTGTTGCTGTTCTCCCTTCACTGTCCGGCATTTTCATGGATATAAAGCTGTTGTTGATGACTCTAATGGTGTTGTTGGTGACTTGAACGGCGAGGGCGGCGGCGGCGGTGTTGCTGGTAATGGTGCTGATGGTGGTGGTGGTGGAGGAAGGTAGTGGAGGTGCTGGTAATAAGGGTGAGGGTAAGGGCGCGTTGGTGAAGGCATAATGCAGGGTCATGGAAGTGGTGGTGATGATGATGGTGGTGTTGGTGAGGGATGGAGTGAGAGTGTTGGTGGTGATGTGGATAATAGAAATGGTAGTGAAGGATTTGGTGGTGAGGGCAAGAGGTGGTGATTGTGGTGATGGAAGTGGTGAATTTAGTGGAATGGATATGGATGTAGAAGTAGAGGTGGTGGGGTGGTGATACTGTTTATGTAGAGGCATAGAGAACGTGGTGGTGATGAAGCTGAAGTGATGGTTGTGACAGTGTGATAGTGATATGGACAAGGAGTAGAAGTAATAGTAGTGGTGCTGGAGTGGTGATATCAATTCAGTTCAGTTAAAGGTCGGGGAGACAGCCTTTGCAACGGCCTCATCTTTGCTTCCTTCCGCTCGTCTATTCTTGAGTGCCTATCGTCCGCTGCTATTCCCTTTTTTCCAGAACTTATACAGAACCCGTTTCACTTCTTCTTTGATAATGCGGTCTTCAAAAATAGCAGTTCAGCGGGGAGACAGCCTTTGCAATAGCCTCCACCTTGCTTCCTTCCTCTCGTCTATTCTTGAGTGCCTATCGTCCGCTGCTATTCCCTTTTTTCCAGAACTTATACAGAACCCGTTTCACTTCTTCTTTGTCAATGTGGTCTTCAAAAATAGCAGTTCAGCGGGGAGACAGCCTTTGCAGCGGCCTCATCTTTGCTTCCTTCCTCTCGTCTATTCTTGAGTGCCTATCGTCCGCTGCTATTCCCTTTTTTCCAGAACTTATACAGAACCCGTTTCACTTCTTCTTTGTCAATGTGGTCTTCAAAAATAGCAGTTCAGCGGCTTCTTTGTCAATGTGGTCTTCAAAAATAGCAGTTCAGCGGGGAGACAGCCTTTGCAGCGGCCTCATCTTTGCTTCCTTCCTCTCGTCTATTCTTGAGTGCTTATCGTCCGCTGCTATTCCCTTTTTTTCCAGAACTTATACAGAACCCGCTTCACCTCTTCTTTGATAATGCGGTCTTCAAAAATAGCAGTTCAGCGGCCCAGTAGGTTCTCTGTATGTTGTCGAAATAGAGGTTATGCAAAGGTATAGAGATGATGGTGGAGGTTAGACTGAGAACAAGTTAGTGGTAGAGATGAATGAGGTGGTGATGATAATTGTGGTTCTGGCGATGCAAAGGTAACAAAAGCATAAATTACGAGTGTTTAGATAAGGAAGTGTTATTGCGTCGAGCGGCCTGACGTGAGCGATAATAACAGCGCAGCGGAGTGAGGTGATGGGAAGGTAATGAGCGGCGTGATATTGGCGCGGCTTTCGTCTTAATTGGCTATGCAGAGCGAGGTAATCACACGACGAATGGAGGTGGAAACAAAGCCAGGCGAATATTGATATGAATACCTGGTTGATTTACACTCTCATTTATATACTTTTCTTTGTTTTTCCTTTATTTCTTATTTTCTTTCTTTTTCTTTCTTTCTCTCTCGTTCTCTATTTCTTTCTTTCTTTCTTTCTTTCACTCTTTCATTCCTTCTATCTTTCTTGCTTGCTTGCTTGCTCTTTCTTTGATCCATTCTTCATTTCTTCCTCCCTCTCTTTCTTTCCTTTCTTCTATTTATTTTTCATTCTTTGTCTTT
>NC_066543.1:12758728-12968728 GCF_024679095.1 Eriocheir sinensis
AATTAGAGAAGAAAGAAAATAAGACGAAAAACACGAGTAAATTTAGAGAAAGAAAAGGTAATGGAGTCGAGAGAGAACGAGATAAGGTAGAGAGAGAGAGAGAGATTCAACAGGCCACGTACAGAGCTGTCACAAAACTTTACCTGGGCATATACCACGGCGCAAGGAGGGGAGGAAGGAAAGGAAAGGAAGAAGGCGAGTAAAGGGACGGAAATGAAGAGGAAGAAGAGGCAATACTTAAGTGGGGGAGCAGCGGAAGCAGGAAGGAAGGGAACGAGGCACAGGAAAAAGAAGAAGAAGGAGAAAATAAATTTGCACGTAGGGGAAGAGAGGAAGAATAAAAGGGAAGGCAACAAAGAGGAGGCGAAACGATACCAACGAACAAATGGGAGAAGAAAGAGAAGAGAAGAGAGGAATGAGAGAGAATATATAGACGAGGAAATCAAACGAATAAGAACAAAGGGAAAGATCAAACACACAATATAGACACACACAACTAGGAGCAAAACAAAACCCACACACTCACGCACTCACCATGGAAATAAATAACAACAAAAAATAAATAAATACTAAATGTGACAAAACAAAACAGAAAAATGACACCACCAGCAGCAGCAACGACACCGGAAATTAGCTACAACAATAAGAGCAACCATTAAAACCATTTCTAACAACAACTACTACTACCACAACCACCACTACTACTGCGACCACTACTATCGTCCGTAACAAGCCCTGACACTCCCTTCCCTCCAATTTTGAGCCCCATCCACCCCGTCACTGCTCATGTCCCGTCACTGAACATACACACTCCAGCCCAACTTTGACTCTCCCTATGTAGTGCTCTCCCGTCCTGCCTCCACCCTACTGCCTAGTCCGTCTCTCCCTCCCGCTCATCTGCCTACCATCCCGCCTGTTCTCGAGTGCTACCTCCCTCCCGCTGTCCTTTTGCCACTCTTCCCTCCTCATACCCTTTCCCCCACCCTCCCTGTCTTGTCCTTCCTCCCTCAAAGTAACGGCCTCGTGTTCAGGAGGACGCGAGTTCAATCCTGCCTGGTGCCTCCAAGCTGGGATTTTTCCTTTCGCCACTCTCCCTCTCCTCCCCCACCCTCCCTGTCTTGTCCCGCCTTCCCTCCTGCTCTTCTGCCTCCCGACCCGACTGTTTTCGAGTCCTAGCTCCCTCCCGCCATCCTACAGCCCCTCCGTACTCCGCCATCCCTTCCCCCACCGTTCTGGTCGCCCTCCCATCCTCCCATGCACACCCTCGCCCTGCCCACGGTCTGCAGACACGCTCTACCCTCTGTATTGTGCCGGAAAAATGCTCTCCCTCACGCTCTTTGCTCCTCCTTCCCCTTCTGTCTCTCTCTTGCGGGGTCTCTCCCTCTCTTCCGTTCGCTTTCGGATTCTGTCACTCCCTCTCTCTTCCTCTGTTTCCTCATTTGTTCTTGCCGTCTAGGTATGTTCATTATAGAGATGCATTATGTTGGTGGTTTTATGTGCTATTATTTCATTGTTTTCATTGTTTCTTTCGTTTGTCTACACCTTAATGCTTCTGTTGTTGCCTCTATTCTTATCTTCGCCTCAGTATATCTTCTTTGACTCCTCCTCCTCCTCCCCTTTGCTGCATTATCCATATTCTTCATCCTCCTTTATCTTCTTTCCCTTCTTTCGCTCCTTACTTTCTACATCACTCTCCCTCTTCGACCCCCTTCTGATTTCTCACCACCCCTTCTTTCCCTTCTTTCGCTCCTTACTTTCTATATCACTCTCCCTCTTCGACCCGCTTCTTCTGATTTCTCACAACCCATTCTTTCCGCCTTCATCTTCATTGCCATCTACATCACCCGCTTTTTTCATCCCTTTATTCTGTATCTCACTACCCTTTCGTTACCATCTCCACTATCTTTACCCTCAGCATCACCATACTCTCTTTATCCCCCTTCTTCTGAATTTCACTACCCATTCTTTCATCACTCACCCTCTTCATCTCCATTTCTCCCTCTTCATCTCCATTTCTCCCTCTTCCTACTCTGCCATCTACATCATCATTCTCATCATCCTTCTTCTGTTTCTCCGGCAACGTGTGTGGATTCTGAGCATGTAAGAGAATGTTGGGCAGCATCAAGGTAAGACTGAAGAGACGCGAGGAGACTGGACGGCAAGGGAAAAATGTGATGTTGTCCGCCTCGGCATGTCAACAGAGCGCAAAACATCGACTTTCACTGGAGACACAAAGATGAGCATTGGGGTAAAGCGCCACTAAATGAATTCCTACCACGTTTATCCTCTTCTCTTCTCTTCTCTTCTCTTCTCTCTTCTCCTGTACGTTAGGTTAGATTAGGTTTCTTCTCTTCTCTTCTCCTTTTGGTTAGGTTAGGTTAGGTTTCTTCTCTCCTCTCCTCTCTCTCTCTCTCTCTCTCTCTCTCTCTCTCTCTCTCTCTCTCTCTCTCTCTCTCTCTCTCTCTCTCTCGTACACACAAACATCCGCTCCCCCTTAACTCATAGCCTGGTATTTCGTTCTGCTTCCCTGCCTTTCGTTTCCTCTCCGTTCCGTTCCGTTCCGTTCCTTGTGTGTGTGTGTGTGTGTGTGTGAGTGTGTGTGTGTGTGTGTGTGTCTCAGGTGCCTCGCTGTTGGCTCACTTCCCCTTTGTGTTGTTTCATGTGTGTGTGTGTGTGTGTGTGTGTGTGTGTGTGTGTGTGTGTGTGTGTGTGTGTGTGAAATTTTTGTCCTCTTTTCACTTCTGTTTTGCGTTTGAGTTCGACCGACTTATGATGAAAGATTTCCGAGTGTGGTTCTATTTAATTCTACATCCTCCAATGTGGTTTTATTTTCCCGTCCTTCCCTCCACAGAATCTAGAATTTCTTGGAATGGTTTAATGTTGTATATATCTCGGTTTTGGTTTCGTTTTCTTTTCGGGTCTGTCTGTGTATGTGTGTGTGTTTGTGTGTGTGTGGATGTTGTGTGTCAATATTCCAGCCCCGCAAAAAAATGAAAGGTTATTGTATATTTTTGTTTTTATTTTTTGTTTTGTTTGCTCTCGTGTGTTTCTGGGCCCTCCTGTTTTGCTCCGGCTGCACTGTCACGCCTCTTCACGCCACCTTTGTGCTCTCTCCCTCTCTCTCTCTCTCTCTTCATCTCTCTTCTTCTTCCATTTTCAGTATTTCACCTCCTGCCTCTTTCTTTTTTTATTCCTCACTTGTCCTTCCTCTCATTCCCTTTCCTTCTCTTGCGTTCATTTTCCCTCTCTCTCTCTCTCTCTCTCTCTCTCTCTCTCTCTCTCTCTCTCTCTCTGACCTACCTACATATGCTCATAATTTCTCTAAGCTTCTGTATTCCGTTGTTCCATTTTCCTCCTTCTCTCTTCACATCAAAGGCAAACGTAATTCCATCTCTCTCTCTCTCTCTCTCTCTCTCTCTCTCTCTCTCTCTCTCTCTCTCTCTCTCTCTCTCTCTCTCTCTCTCTCTCTCTCTCTCTCTCTCTCTCTCTCTCTCTCTCCTAGTCTTTTTTCTCACTCTCATTCCTTCCTTCATTCTCGTAACTTACCCCATCAACTTCTTTTCTTCCATTACTCTCTCTCTCTCTCTCTCTCTCTCTCTCTCTCTCTCTCTCTCTCTCTCTCTCTCTCTCTCTCTCTCTCTCTCTCTCTCTCTCTCTCTCTCTCTCTCTCTCCTGAGGTCAACGTCTGATGCCTCAATAACAACATTCGTGAGTGGGTGAACTTTCCTCTGAGTTCCGCGTATAAGTGAGGTGCTTGGCGATGAGGGCGGCGGCTCAGAGCGGAGGAGCGGTCTTATTATGCACGGAAGGCAGCCACTCATGATGGACGCGTCTTCTGGAGGGCTGAAAGAGCAGGAAGGAGAGCAGGCGGAGGCGTGGGCAAGAATACGGATCTCTTACAGCGCAACGGAAAACTGGGGGAAGTTGGTGTGTTAGTGAATAAGGGAGTTAAGGAGAGTTATATTTTCTTTGCCTTTACTTAGTGGTGGAGGAGGACGTGGACAGGAATACGGATCTCTTATACCACAAAGGGAAAACTGGAGGAACTTGGTGTGTTAGTGAATAAAGGAATTAAAGAAAGTATTAAATTTTCTTTCTTACTTAGTGGTGGAGGAGGACGTGGACAGGAAGACGGATCTCTTACACCACAAAGGGAAAACTTGGTGTGTTAGTGAATAAAGGAGTTAAAGAGAGTATTTCTTTCCCTTTAGTTCGAGTGGAGTTAGAGAGCGTGTGGGCGGGGAGACCCATCTTTCACGGCAGAAGGAAAACTAGTGTGCTGGCATGTTGTTGCAAAAGAGAAAAAGTTCAAGGGCGCTTGCCTAACAGTTTTAAAGAAATGAAGGCAGAAATATCTCTCCTACCCTGAGGAATACTGGACTGAGTTGATGTGTTACAGTGAAATGGGTTAACAGAAGTGATTCCCAAGCTGGTATGACGCTGGTGAATGTTACCGCGGAGGAGAGTGTAAGGTATTTGGTTACTAAGATGAAAGTACGAGAGGAAATGTTACAAGTCCCGAGTGTCTTTAAACTAAGCAATACGGAAACCATATTTATTATTATCACATCATTACAAATCAAATAATAACCGGAATTTCACCACGGACACTAATACCACACCTTTACCCGCAATTACAGGCAGGAGTATAAATATGTATCTCGACACACGAAGAGACCATTAATACTTGACGAGCTTGCATTAGAATGAAGGGATTAATTCTGGTGGACTTTCGAGTTTGTTGTTATTGTTATGGACAGGTAAGTGGCCGTCGAGGCTGAGCGGTAAACTCCAGGTGACGCGGCTTAGCGACGAGGTAGTGAACGGAAACTATTATGTCTTTTGTGACGGGAATAGCGAATAATCGAGGCCAACACAGGTAAGCTACATCGACGAGAGAGAGAGAGAGAGAGAGAGAGAGAGAGAGAGAGAGAGAGAGAGAGAGAGAGAGAGAGTCATTGATTGATCTTCACCACATAAACCTCATTCTCCGGGTGAGCTGAGAGGGGAGGTTACGCCTTACATTCTCACATCCGCCGCCACAACAACCTCAAATTACCAGAGTCTCCCCAACGTTTGCCAGATGCTCGAGAAAACGGGGCGCTCAAGAAGACGTGGAGGTTCGGGGCCATTTGTAACGCGGTATACCTGGCTTCAATTAAACATGAGGCCGTGTATGTAGGTCTGTTTGTGTGGGCGTTTGGTGCCGCTGGTCCTTGGTCTAACCTTCCCCCTTTGCCCCGTTGCTCTCCCTCGCTTTCCCTTTGTTTCATTCCTTTAGCTACAGTTGCACGAAGACAAGGAAAAGAGGAAGGAAGAAAGAAGTAAGAAGAAAGGGAAAAAACAGAATGAATGAATGATGAAAGAATGAAGGAAAGAAAGAAAGAAAAGAATAAAGGAAGGGAGGAAGGAAAGGTGGCATTGTTTGAAATATAGAATGATCATTTACCATCCCATCCCATGCATCATCCACTAAAAGAAGAATGAAAAGAAGGAAGTAGGTAAATAAGAAAGGAAGGACGGAAGGTAGAAGGTGAAGGAAGGATAGGGAAGAAGCAAGAAAAATAACGCCTCCCTCTTGCCCTTGCACACCTCCATATACCCACCAACTCCAAAAGAATGTGATGAAATAACAGGGAGAAAAGGAAAGGCAGGAGGGTAGAGAGGAAATTATTAGTTGAGATACCGACCCCTTCAGCTGCGACGGCAAGGATTATGAGAATGTGAAAGCATAATTGTGGTTAACACCAGTCGTGTTTGATTCTGTTCAGGATTGTAAAATTTGCTAATCATCCTGCCCTTTCTGAAATAATTAACACCGATAAACGCACACACACGCACACGCACCCCTCCTCCCCCTCCCCCCCTTCACACAGGTATATCAAGATGACAAATCACCATAACCCTGACCTAAGCAAGAAAAATGAGACAGAATAAGAAATAACACGAAAGAACGCTAAAAGGAATGAAAACAAAAAACGAGATCCCATTGTACAACTTTGACCACGAAGGAAGGAGAAAACGGCGTTGAAATGAAGGCGACTTGTGAACGAAGGACGGATGAATAGAGACAGAAAAGGAAGTAAATAAAAACAAACACATTCACCTCTTCCCTGACACACTTTCTGGAGCGCGTTGACCCTTACTACCTGCGTGTTCGGCCGTCAAGGTGCTTCGAGAGACAGGACGCGAAGGAGGGAGAAGAGGAGGCTGTTGCTGCTGGGCGGAAGCGACGGAAGGAAGGAGAGAAGGAAGGCAGGTGGACAAAGACGCTATCTATGTGTGTGTGTGTTCTTTCTGTTGACGTTGCTCCGATTTCTCTGGTGTATGCAGTTTTAAATTTGTATCGGGCGTCTCTCAAACGTTTCACTAATAGGACGGTGCTTTCTCTCTATGCTGTTCTCCCACTGTGTTGTTATTCCTCTCCTCCGCTTCCTCCTCTTCCTCCCTTCTCGTGTGTCCTTTTTATAGTTCTCGTCTTTCTCTCTCTGTGTCTCTCTCTTCCTCCCCTCTCCATGTTTTCTTTCCTTCCTCTCCTCCTCCTTCTCCTCTTCTCTGCATGCGAGCAAAAACATTCAACTTTATTTTTTTGTGATAGTTTTCGATTTTATTTCTGTTTCGTATTAGCTTGAGAGAGATTTACATTTTAAGAAGTTTTACCTGGACATACCTTACCTTGCATATCAATTCGTGTTTCCGTCACCACCCTTACCTTGCTTCACGCGTGTTCTTTTTTTTCATGTTCCCCTTCAATCTCCTTTTCATTTATTCGTCTATTAGTTCGGCCAATCAACTAATCTTATCGCTGTTTTTTTTTTCTTTTCGCACCTCATCGTCATTCCCTCCATTCACTTTATTTCTTGTACATATTTTTTTCCCCTCTCGTCTTAATTCGTTTCACTCACACTCTTCCTCCTTCTTCGATTTTCTTTCTAATTCCGCTGTTCATATTCCCCTCTATGTAATTCAGATTTCCTCCTCCTCTTTTCTTTATGGCACCTTCTCCTCATTATTTCCATCCTTTCTCTTATTCTTTTATCCCTCCTGCTTTTTCTTTCTTCCTCCTCCTGTAATCCCCACCTCCTCCTCCTCCTTCTTCATCATCCTCTTTTCCTCCTTTTCCTCCTACGTCACAATATTTCACTCCCTTTTGTCTTTACTACCTCCTCTATTTTTTTCTTCTCTCCATCTTTCTCTCATGACGTATTTTTCTTCTACTTTTTCACACTTTTTCTCGTTACTACTAATGCAGCTTTTTTTCACTACCCTATAGCTTGCATTTTCTCTCTTCTACCTTTCTTTGTATCTTTTCTACTTACTCCGTTACTCCTGCTCCTTTCTATTCTTTTCTACTTTGTTCTTTCTCTATCCTACACATTGGCTACCATTCCTCTTTTTATTCGATTTCTTTCAGTTCTACTCTCGTCTCTATCACATTTTCTGCACTTTCTTTCTCCTCCTCTTCCTTATCCTGCGCCTCCTCTTCGTATTTCGTTTTTGTCTTTCTAATGTGTTATTCCTCTATCCTACACATTAGCTACCATTCCTCTTCTTATTCCACTCCTTCACTCCTCTCACTCCCGTCTCTATCATATTTTCTGCACTCTCCTCCTCCTTCTCTTTCTCCTCCCGTTCCTTGTATTTCATTTTCGTCTTTAATATTCCCCTTCCCATCCCATTCTCTCACTCCCCTCGCTCCCGTCTGTACCACATTTTCTGCACTCTCCTCCTCCTCCACCTCCTCTTCCTTCTCTTCCTCTTCGTCTCTCCCTCCTGTTCCATCACTCTGCCCTTTTGTAATAATGTTCACTTGCCACTCTGCTCTTCCTCCTCCTCCTTTCCTCGGGGCGGCAAGACATTTTTCCTCTTTATTAAAAGCAGCGGCAGAGATTCAAGCAGACCCGACAAGGCAAGAAAGACGGAGAAAGCAGGCAAAAGGGAGATTGATGATGTATTTACTGAAGGAAGAGAGAGAGAGAGAAAGGGGTGGGTGGGGAAGAAAGAGGAAGAGAGAAAGGGGGGAGAGAAAGAAAGCAGAGGCAAATAAAAAGTACACAGATAAATAGACAAAAAAAAAGACATACACGGAAGAGATGACATACGGAAGTTAACGAAAGAAAGAAAGAAGGAAAAAAGGGGAAATTAAGAGAGAGAGAGAGAGAGAGAGAGAGAGAGAGAGAGAGAGAGAGAGAGAGAGAGAGAGAGAGAGAGAGAGAGAGAGAGAGAGAGAGAGAGAGAGAGAGAGAGAGAGAGAGAGAGACAAAAAAGAAAAAAAAGAGAGACGGAAAGAGACACAAACGAAAGATGACAAGAGAAAATAAGCAAAGAGACAAAGAAAAACAGGAAGGCACACACTCACAAAAGGGGGTTAAAAAAAAGAGAGAGAAAGAAAGAGAGAGAAAGAGAGAGAAAGGCACACTGAAGAATGGACAAATAAATCATTGGGGAGTGAGAAATAAGAAAACACACTCCTAAAGAATTTTGGAGAGAGGGGGGAGGAAGAGGAGGAGGAGGAGGAGAGAGAGGGAAGGAAAGACGGAAGGAGGGGGTGATACAAGGAAGGACAGAGGAAGGAAGGGAGGGGAGAGAGGAATAGAATGATAAATGGGTGAAAGAGATAAAAAGAAAGAAGAAAAGACCTGGTAAGATGAATAGCAGACAGGGAGATAAAGACGAAGAGAAGGAAAGGGAAATGGAATTGAGTAAGTGTGGAACGGACAGAGGGAAGGAGGAAAAAGGAAGAGATGGAAGGGTGTATGAGTAGGGGGAAGAGAAGGGAGGAGGAATGGAAGGGTTTATGAGTAGGAGGAAGAGATGGGAGGAGAAATGAGAGGATAAACAGAATGGGAGATGGAGCAGAAGGAAAAATGGAGTGGAGAAAGAAGAAAAAATGGAGGATAGAAAAAAGGATGTGGAGAAGAAAGAAGAATGAAGGGAAGAAAGAAGGAATATAGAAAGAAGAATGAAGAGAAGAAGGAAAAATGAAGGAAAGAAAGAAGGAATAAAGAAAGGAGGATGGAGGAAAGAAAGAAGAATGAAGAGAAGGAAAAATGAAGGAAAGAAAGAAGGAAAAAAGAAACAAAGATGGAGGAAAGAAAGAACAATGAAGAAAAGAAAGAAAAATGAATGAAAGAAAGAAAGAATAAAGAAAGGAGGATAGAGGAAAGAAAGAAGGATAGAGGGAAGAGAGAAGGATAGACGGAATAAAGAAACAAGGGAAGGAAACATGAAAAAAAAAAAGAAGAATAAATCCAATAGGTTCAAGTTTGTTTCTCTAATGGCAGCAGAGCGCGGCAATTTACCTTCGGAGATAAATAATTCCCCGCCACCCAAATCCGAGACGTAAGCCAGCGATAAATTGGAACAGAAAATGAATAATTCTTTGACGGGCTTCATCCCCCTTACCTGTGGACGACGACGATAAAGGTGTACCGTCTCTCTCTCTCTCTCTCTCTCTCTCTTATCGATCTATTCATCCATTTATCAATTTTGTTGGTCTATCTGTCTACCTATCTGTCTGTCTGTCTCTCCGTCTGTCTGTATCTGTATGTATATATGTATGCATGTCAGCCTCTCTGTCTGTCTGTTTGTTATTCTGTGTTTTCTGTCTATCTATCTACCTATCTACTCATCTATCTACCTATATATCTAACTATCTATTCATCTATCAATCTATCTATCTATCTATCTATCGCCATGGAAAGCAAGACAACAGCAAAGAAGAAAGATATCTGTCTCATTTACCGACTCGCTATAGGTAGGTATCCCCCCTCCCTCTCCCTCCTACCCCCCCCCCCCCCTCCCTCCTCCCCCGCCGTCCGCCAATCCATCTCGCCGCTAAGTCCCCGCGTCTCCCCGAGCACCGCCGCCGCCCACATGCCCGACCCCCCTCCCTCAAGCTAATCCGCAATATATCCAGGAATCGTCTGTCTTAATTTGCGTGTTTTCCTTCCGTTTCTTAGTTGTTGTTTTTTTTTCTTTTGAGTTTTTAGTTATTACTTTTTTATTCTTTTTGTTTATTTGTCCTGAACAAAAAATATACGACGCGATATAGAAAGATATGAATGAATATAAAAACAAATTGATATAAAGAACAGCAACAACAGCAGCAGCAAAAACAAGAACAACAACAACAACAACAACAAACCATGAGAGGTATAGTTCTCCTCCTCCTCCTCCTCCTCCTCCTCTTACATTTTTCTCTTATTCTTATTCCCTTTTATTCTTTCTCTTATTCCTTCTCTTATTCTATCTCTTATTATTACTTTTTATTTCGCTTTTTCTTATTAATTCTCTTTCTCTTCCTCTTCCTCTTTGTCTTTCTCTTCCTCCTCCTCAATCTTATCCAACATTTCTTCCCGTTCTCGACTTGTTTCAATTAATATGTCTCCACTCTCCTCCTACACCATCTTATAATAATCCTCTTGCTTACTCCAATTCACGGGGTATTAAAAATCTAATCCTCAATAACAGAACCGCTCTTACTTATCCCGCTACGTGCCGGCTCAAAAGCCTAATAAGAGGAACAATGAGTAAAAATCGAAGGGAAATAAATGGTGCCAGATTTTAAAACAGAAACGTAAGGGCTATGAAGAGGCAGTAACAATATTTCTTGGTTTGAATATGCATAGGAATCTACGTGTTGGCTCGGAGCAGACAGGCAATCGCTTACCATTACAAGAGGAGTGAAAGCGAGTGGTAGAGGGAGGCGATGTGACACTATAGCCATGCCACTGTAGTACTATAATCACGGTACTGCAAACAAATGAAAAAGAGGAGGAAGGAAGTATAAAAGAAAAATTAAAGGGAAGTAACAGTTTTAGAGTGCGACCAGTGGATTTGCACACACACACACACACACACAGAACCCCAACACAAGAACAAAAACGCATACGCACAATACCCAAACACACACACACACACACACACACACACACACACACACACACACACGCACAGGTCAAACACGGCGAGTTTACACATGTGCTTCCCAACGCGCGGAGGCCAATCAACGCACACACGGCGGGCTGAACGACACGCCAATAAAATGGAAACAAACAAAGCGACGCCACACCGAAACAATAACAGGGCCGGCAACAACAACAACAACAACAGCAACAACAACAACAGCAACAACAAGTGCAACAGCAACAACAACAACAATAACAACAACAACAATAGCAACGACAACAACAACAACAACAACAACAACAAGTGCAACAGCAACAACAACAACAACAATAGCAACGACAACAACAACAGCAACAACAACAGCAACAACAACAACAGCAACAACGACAACACCACCACCACCACCAACAACAACAACAACAACAACAGCAACAACAACAACAACAACCAATACAAACCTATACACTAAAACATCAACCTGAATCACTCGTACTAATCAATCACCATCTACAAAAACAACAAAAAACAAAAACAAAAATAACAACAATAATTACGATGGGCAACAGCACGAAAAAAAAAATAACAACAATAATAATAACATGAACAGCAGCCTCAACAAAAAAAAAATAAGGACAAAAAAACGACAAAAACAACAACCCGAATCACTATCATTATTCACCATCTTAAAGAACAGTAACGAAAAATAACAAAACACACACACACACACACACACACACACACACACACACACACACACACACACACACACACACACACACACACACACACACACACACACACACACACACACACACACACACACACACACACACGCACACATTCCTTCCTCCATTTCATCGATTCCAGTCTTCCCTCCAGCCCTTCCCAGCTCTCTCAGTACGCTTCCTCCCTTCCTCTCTTTTCCTCCTAACAGCCTACAGCATCTCATATACGCTACTTGCCACCCATTCTCTCTATTTAACTAACTATCTATCTATCTATCTATCTCAGGCTAGTTCATTCTCCGTCTCTCTTGGCCTTCCCCGTCTCTCCCTGCTTCGTATTAGAGATATAAGGTGGTTTGGGCATCTCCATTTCTCCCTTGCAAGCCTCACGTTATCAGATCAGTGTTACATCTCCATCCTCCTCCTCCTCCTCCTCTCCCTGCTCCCCCATTCCCTTCCTCTCATCTCCTCTCGTCCCTTCCTTCCTTCCTTCCCGCTCCTGGCCATGACGAGTGGAGGAGGTAACAGAATAATCCACTTGAGAGGAGAGGAGAGAAGAGGAAGGGAGGACATAATGGTGGGAGAGAAAGAGAGAGAGAGCGAGAGAGAGAGAGAGAGAGAGAGGGGGGTTGAAGACATTAAGAGCGTGAAAATAAGGTTTGTGAGGAAAATATTATTAAATGTCGTAGCGCTCTCTCTCTCTCTCTCTCTCTCTCTCTCTCTCTCTCTCTCTCTCTCTCTCTCTCTCTCTCTCTGTACCTGTGCATCATTATCATCATCAGCATATGGAGCTACGTGGAAAACATCGGTTATATTGACACCAACAAAGAAAACGGAGAAAAATGGGAGCACTTCGTTAATGAGAACAAGAGAAAAAAGAGAGAGAGAGAGAGAGAGAGAGAGAGAGAGAGAAGCAGTCTCATTTCCTTTTATCCCTCCTCCAGGTTAGCAGACAACCGTAAAAATATATATATGCTTTATTCCAAGACAGCAAGCAATACAGAGCACGCTGACGGGAGAGAGGGCGGGAGGTACTTGAGGAAGGAGGAGGAGGAGGAGGGAGATGGAATGAGGGGGAGGGATTGGAAGGGAGGAGCGGATGGGGAACAGGTACGTATGAGCGGGGAGGGTTGGAGAGGGCGGGAGTGTTCGGGAGGGGAAGGGTAGCAGATGTTTTCTGCAATTTGTCTGCAAACTTGAGGCCCTTTAAGTGACAGAATTCCTCCGTTCGCTCTGTGGGAGAGGCGGAAGAAAGGAAGGAGGAAAGAAAGGAAGGAAGAGTGGTGGGGTTAGTCATCTGGTTAGTTGGTTAGTGAGTTTTTACTTCAACTGACTAATGCGATCAACTACATGACTATCTACAAAGTGCATTTAAGAGCAAAATTAAATTTGTGGGCCATTTTGCAATGCCAATGAGAAATTAAATATGAAGTGAATCATTTTCGTTCGTGCAACGCTGAATATTACTGTTATCACTTACACGAGCCGCTAGGCAACGTTTAATATTACTGTTAGCACCAACATGTAAGGCTACACTAAGCAAATTATTACTGTTAGTACCGACATGTACAACGTTTGTAACGTAGAGCTATGCAAAGCATCATTGCCACCGCCCACAGCATAAGCCGCTGAGTTACGGCAGCAATGAATCAGTACGGCACGAGAAGGACACTTACCGCGGAGGGTGGGTGGGCGGCGGAAGGCGGGCCGCTCAGGCCACTCAGACCACGGTCTCCGCCGCCTGCATGAGCTGGTCCACGGGGCAGTACAGTTCAGCGCGGCCCTCCTCCCGGTACTCGTCGGTTGCCCCGCCTGGGAGTCTGACGGTGCTGTAGTCCTCGGGGGAGGTGACCTCAGTGTGCCTCGGCATTGGGAAGTCCTCGGGAGTCTCGCCTTGCAGCGGACTCCTCTCCATGTAGTCACCCGTGTAGTCCTCCGTGCCGTGGTGCAGCCTCACCCGCGGGAAGTCGTCGGGGCCCAGCCTCGTGTCTAGCCTGCCGCCAGCAAAGTCCATCGCCTCCTCCTGTAGCCTCACCCGTGCGAAGCTGCCTGGGGAGCCCTTCTGCTGGAGCCTCGCATCTTGCAGGCTCTCGAGGGAGTCCTTTTGGTGCATGAGGAGGGCGGCGTCTGAGTCCCTGGAGGCGACTCGTCGATGCCCCTGGCCCTCTGCCGCCCCCCGTACCGCAGGATACACCTCGGCCGACGCCATGGACTTCTGAAGGTACGAGAGGCACGGCAATGAACATCAGGGGTCGGGTAGTCAGAACAGATTGTGTCTGGGTACATTACGTGATTATATCCCTCGAGTCTCAGTCTTGTCATAGTAACACAATACGCCGCCGTAATTAGCTTACTAAGGTAACCTGAGGGCAAAATGCAGTGACGGAGCATGGAAACTACATTTGCGAGGAGATTAAACACTCAGAGAGCATAATTAACTGCGTCACACCGAGCCGCCCGTCGGCATCGAATAGGATAAAATCATGCAAACCATTTTATTTAACTTTACTAAATACTAACCTTAAAACATTAATAGGGGCCAAGTATTAAGCACTTCCTAGGAAACACCATTAAGTAATTGACAAAACAGCAAATTATAAGCTGTTAAAGAGGCAGAGGCGAGGAGAGTTAGGGCAGCATCCCACCCCATGATCAGCGGACGTGTACGGAGAAAGAAGAACAAGAGCCGAGGTGACGGTGACTGAGCCTGATACTGAACTGACCTGGGAATCGTAAACACGTCCGGGGAGCTTCCTATTTCTCTTTTACTTGTGAGGACGATAGATATAGATAGACAGGTAGCGAGAGAGAGAGAGAGAAGGGGAGGGACAAAGACTGAAAACCGTAAAGGAAAATCAAGTCGTAAACGATTTAAAAGGAGAGAAAAAGGCGCAGCAGCAAACAGAGCAGCAAGAGGAGTACCGAACAAACAGGGCCTTGAGGGTCTATACTGTTACAGAGGCAATAAAAGGCTCCATGTCTCTACCTGTCCGCCCTCTCGTCTTCTGTAATCCATCCCGCCTCTCACTCTCGCCTCGCGCTCCCCTCTCTCTTCCTCCCCTCGCTCTCCTGCCCTGTCCTCCAGTATAGTCTTTCTTCTTGGTCTCCCATTCTTACCTTACTTTATTCTACTTCAACACAACTCTTTCCTTTGCTTCCCTCTCTGGCTCGACCTTTCTTTCCTCTCCTGTTCCTTTCATCCACTTTCTTTCTAACCTTTTCTTCCGTTTCTGTCCTGTGCATTTCTTTCCTCTCCTATTCATTTCACCCACTTCCTTTCTGGCATCTATTCCACTTCAACACGACTCTTTCCTTTGCTTCCCTCTCTGGCTCGACCTTTCTTTCCTCTCCTGTTCCTTTCATCCACTTTCTTTCTAACCTTTTCTTCCGTTTCTCTCCTGTGGATTTCTTTCCTCTCCTATTCATTTCACCCACTTCCTTTCTGGCATCTGTTCTACTTCAACACGACTCTTTCCTTTGCTTCCCTCTCTGGCTCGACCTTCCTTTCCTCTCCTGTTCCTTTCATCCACTTTCTTTCTAACCTTTTCTTCCGTTTCTGTCCTGTGCATTTCTTTCCTCTCCTATTCATTTCACCCACTTCCTTTCTGGCATCTAAAGTCCCTTCCCTCACATCGCCTAGTTTTCCTTACACTGTTTCCCCTTTAGGATACTTTTTCTGGGATGCTTTTATACCAGTAGAGGCCTGATAGCTTTAAACTTTCATTATCCTTGATTATAAACAGAGATCGATAATTTTTACAGAGATAGTGACCCGGAGGAACAAAGGAAATATAATCTTTAAACACCTAAGACTTTTACTTCCTGAGCTATGAGTTAAATCTTTTTTTTTTTTTTTAAGTATTTTAGTAAAGTACGAATTCCTTTCTAACACCTGCTCTTTCCCTCATTTCCTTTTTTTAACATCAGAGGACACGGCTCAAGGGCAATAAAAAGAGTTAACAAAAAAGACCCCCTTTCTAACTTCTTTTCTCTCTTCCCAACCCATCCTCTGTCCCCCTATCTCTTCCCATACATCCCAGCCCGTCCTTCCCCTTCACACCAAATATATCGACATCCACTTAACCCTTCCCTTATCTCTTCCCATACATCCCAGCCCGTCCTTCCCCTTCACACCAAATATATCGATATCCACTTAACCCTTCCCTTATCTCTTCCATACATCCCAGCCCGTCCTTCCCTTCACACCAAATATATCGACATCCACTTAACCCTTCCCTTATCTCTTCCCATACATCCCAGCCCGTCCTTCCCCTTCACACCAAATATATCGATATCCACTTAACCCTTCCCTTATCTCTTTCCATACATCCCAGCCCGTCCTTCCCCTTCACACCAAATATATCGACATCCACTTAACCCTTCCCTTATCTCTTCCCATACATCCCAGCCCGTCCTTCCCCTTCACACCAAATATATCGACATCCACTTAACCCTTCCCTTATCTCTTCCCATACATCCCAGCCCGTCCTTCCCCTTCACACCAAATATATCGACATCCACTTAACCCTTCCCTCATCTCTTTCCATACATTTCATCCCATCCTTCCCCTTCAGGACCCCATACGTACTTACCCGCGCCATGCCTTCCGACAGCGTAGCGGCCACAGCCTCGTACACAGGCGTCAGGATGGGCACCTCCGACTTGGCTGCCCCGGCTGAGAGGAGGTCAAACGTGTCTTCTGGAGGTAAGGGAGAAGAGGAGTCGGTGTGGGTTAGGAGACTACTGAGAATATGTGCATGTGCGTGTGTGTGCGTGCGTGTGAGTGTGGGATATCAGCGTTAATTGAGGTTCCAGGCGATGACATTTGAAAGGGAAAATAAGGGAGGAGGAGACAAAGTGCAGGTAATTAGATATTTTGCCTTCATTAGCCGACCACTCCCGGAGACAAAGGAGAAAGTGGTCGTTGCTTCATTGTATTAACCCCGCATCCTCTTCCTTCCCTCTCTCGCGGCGGCCTCCCCTCCCCTCCCCTCCCCTCCCCAACTCTACCCTACGCTACCCTACCCTCACCTCACCTTGTCCGTACTCATTACCGCGCGCCCTCCTCCTCCTCCTCCTCCTGTCATTACGTCTCCCTCGATCTCGTTCGTCAGTCGATCTCTCTCTCTCTCTTGTTCTTGTTTTCGTTCTCGCACTCTCTTTCTCGGTCTCGTTCTCTCTCGCTTTCTTGTTCTTTTGCTTTCGTTCTCGTTCTCGTTCTCTCTCGCTTTCTTGTTCTTTCGCTTTCGTTCTCTCGTTCTCTATCTCACTCATTAATTGTCTTATTTTTACTTTTACTCTCACTTTCATTCTCACTGTCCATATCTCTCTCTCTCTCTCTCTCTCTCTCTCTCTCTCTCTCTCTCTCTCTCTCTCTCTCTCTCTCTCTCTCTCTCTCTCTCTAAGTACCACATCTTCCCGCTCCTTACCATCTTACTCAGTCATTACTTTTTTCCGATATTAAACTGTCTTGTCTCGCCTGATATTTGTATACATTAATCCTGCGCCTTCCTTCCTTCCTTTCTTCCTACCCCTTCTCTCTCTCTCTCTCTCACTCTCTTTGCTCGCGTTCCTCCACTTCATTCATGTGTGTACTCTCTCTCTCTCTAACTCTCTCTTTTTCTCTCCTTCCTGATCCCTTGACACCCCCGTCCATCTCCTCCGTTTCATTTTTCAGCGTGAGAACTGCCTGTCTCCATCCTCGGCTATGCTCTTCCTCCATTTTCTGTTCCTTCTTCCCTTCCCTTTCCTTACTAGTTCTTCCTCCGCCCAGCACACACACACACACACACCCGCAGCTCTTCCCCTTCCTCAGCACACGTGAAGTTTTCCGCGGCAAGCTTCGTTCGACCTTTCTCTCACACTCCCTCAGGTGAACAATTCTTTTTTTTTAGAGAAGAGTGGGAGTTGGATATCACCTTTTACTGAAATCAAAATATCGAATACCCGCATGTCTGTCTTTCTGTCTCTGTTTCTCTCTCTCACTCTGGATCTCTCTCTCGGAATAAATATTTTCCTGGTTGCAACACCTTTCACATTTTGCTGTCTCCTCGTAAGTCATTATAATTTCTCCTCTCCGTCATCCTACGAGTGTATATGTTACTACCTCCTCTATTCCCCGCGTAATACATAAATTGGGATTCTATTACACCAATTCCGCACCGTAAACTTTCCGCACTTAACCGTATTTTTCAACTTTTACGCACTTCTATCAAATTAGCTCAGTTCCCCCTTGTACATGCCAGAGCGTTTTTGGCAGTTTTCTCCTCTCTCTCTTCTCTTCATTCTCCTTCTCTTTTTCTTTTTCTTACACTTCATATGGTTTTTTTTAAGTGTTCTTCGTCTCTTGAACATTTTCCTTAATCTCTTCCTACTCATTTTTACTGTTTTTTTTCTTTTTTTATTTATTTATTTATTTATTTATTTTTTTACTCCTCGTCCAATCCCTAACCCCATTTTTCCATTTCTTTCAGCTTTCTTTATACTTTTGAATGTTATTTTTTTCTCTTGAACACTTTCTTTAATCTCTTCCGACTCAATTTTACGGTTCCAACTTGTCATTCAATTCCCTAACCCCATTTTTTTCCTTTCTTTCAGCTTTTTTTTTTTTTTTTTTTTTACTTTTCGTCCTGTTTTTTCATACTCGTCCTGTTCTCCTCTAACCCCATTTTTTTCCCGTTCAGCTTTTTTTCATACTTTTTGTCTTGTTTTTTTTTTTCATACTCGTCCTGTATTCCTCTAGCCCCATATTTTCCCTTTCTTTCAGTTTTTTTTTATATTTCGTCTTTTTTTTTCCTTACTCGTCCAGTTCTCCTTCCTCATCCGCCTTTGTCAGTGTTTCTCCTCCTGCTTCTCCTCCTCCTTCTCCTCAACACCTTACTTCCACATTGTCCTTTCTCACGCCTGGATCACACACTCTCGTCGATCATTTTCCTTCCTTAAGCACTCCATATCTCCCTAGACTGCCCTCCACATTTCCTTCCTTGCTCCTACACCCACCTACACACCCCTACACACACACCTGGCGCCTCGTACACCGTTCCACCCCATTAAATCATTCCTTCCTTGGTCTTCCTCTCGTAAGGTATTTTCTTTATCTTTCAGGAATTGTGTTTGAACCCCTCAACTTTTTTATGACTATCCAGTTTTGTTTCTGTTTTGTCTATCTTTTCCATTATTTTTTGTGGATTACAGTATGCATATTTTATCTATCTTCTATTCAATTTTCTGTTTCTTTTCATCAGTTTTGTCCCCATTCGCTTTAAAATTAAACTCGGTGTCGTTCCTTTCCTTTCCGTCCTCTCACCTTCAACAACTTCGTAATGAATAGTGACGGATGAGACATATATTATACCTTACCACTCCTCCAAAGCCTCTTCGTCAAGTTAAGTTTCCTCTCTCTCTCACTCTCTCTCTCTCTCTCTCTCTCTCTGTCTGAATTCACCCACGCATCGCAACACTTCCCAGCCACACCCTCGCAGCACTTCGGTTTGTCAAGTCTAGTTTACCTTCAGCGTTGACAGGCATGAGCATTCCTCGTCTCCATCACTCCCTACTCATTGATCCCTTTCCCGCAGCAATTTCCAATATCTCATTCCCAACATTCCACCACAGCCACGCTCCATACCTCAATGCTTCACCCATAGTATTCATGAATTAGCTTATCCCTCAACTCTAAACACCACACAACATATATCTTTCCAAGTCTCCAGGTTCTGGCGCAAGATGGAACCAGAGTCGTATTCTCAACATGTCATTCAAGGTTATGTTGATGCATTCCGAGTCGCTTTCAATATGTTTTCAATTCTCAGGGAAAAGGAAAAAAGGTATACAGATGACTAGATAGATGGAAAATAGATAGATGCATGAATAGATACAGCTAATAATATACAGACTTTTTCATTGTTGTCTAATTCATCTAAACGCCCTCGTCCCTCCCTTGCGCCCCTCCACCGCCCCAACACTCACCCACAGCGGTCGGCACCACGTCCGGATTAATCTCGTCAGAAGGAACCTTGATTTCATGTTTTTTCCTCTCGCCCACCGCCACCGTCCTCCGCCGCCGCAGGTGCCGGACCCAAGCCCCCGCCACCACCACCAGCAGGAGCAGCAGCAGGCCGCCCAGCACCTTCCCAACCGAGGTCCCGCCGTCCCTGGAGTCTGCCCGAAACGAGAGAAGGAGAAAGAAATTTTAAAACGCTGTCTAGTCTCAGATTTTTTTGTCAGAACTGGGGCCACACGAATGTTGTAAAATGTGTCAGCTCCATTTTCTTGTTTGTGGAAATCTTATACGCATTTAAAACTGTAGTCTTGCGTTGATTTCTTTGGTGTGTGTGTGTGGGTGTGGGTGTGTGGGTGGGTGTGTGTGTGTGTGTGTGTGTGTGTGTGTGTGTGTGTGTGTGTGTGTGTGTGTGTGTGTGTGTGTGTGTGTGTGTGTGTGTTATGAGCCGCCACGGAGGGGTTCAGGAGAGTTCAGCCTCCAGGTACATGAACACGAGAGAGTATCGGTTGTGTCCTCTTAACATGCAAGGAAGAAGCAAAGTCCTGGTTACGAGATATTTACAAAAAACAAGATCATTGACCCTCAAAACACCTGAAGGTGAAATGTAATGTACCTCACCTTCCCGGATTACAAGAAAAAGTCCTAATAGTGCAAGAGTACACCTGTGAAAAAACTAAAGATAAAGTGGCTCACCTTTCGGGGTCATGGACCTGGAGGTGTAGGCGGACACAACGACGGGCTGCGAGGTGACGGGGCCGTGGGTCACGTACACCTTGATCTGGTAGCTGGTGCCCGCGTCCAGGCTGCTCACGTTGAAGTTAGGGCGAAGGGACGTGACGTTGGCGAAGAGCGTCCTGTTCTCGAAGTACACCTGGAGGAGGCAAAGGGAGGGGGGCACACTTGAATTTATGGCGCAGAGGTGGTCAGAAGATCATCAGGTTCATGTGTCTGATATAATCATTGCCCGGAAAACGTTGTGCAATGTCCGTTTTAAATTTCTTAACTATATAGACATTGTTGAAAAATATGAATCTCTTTTTCAGGAGAGGCAAAGTTCCGGACAGTAAACAACACTGAACACCGCGCTTTAAGCATATACAACAATGCAGCGACCGTCCGCACAACTTTCGTCTAGAGGGAGAAAAGAGCTCGCGCACACACACACACACACACACACACACACACACACACACACACACACACACACCTCAGCCCTGTAGACGGTGGTGCCGGCAGCGTCCACGTCGGGGCGCTGGCAGGTGAGGCTGAGGGAGGAGGCGGTGATGTTGGCCAGGCGGCACGAGGATAGAGGCAGCGGCGTCTCTGGAAAAACAAAGTCCCGGTGAGCCCCAAGCCGCCCACAACAATACCGTTCTTGCATCGTCACTCACATCTTAAGACGTTTTTGTTGATATGATCTGATCCATGTAAATAAAACCTGTACTTCATATTTTCATGATTTTGTTTTGCTTCCACATTTACGATGATTCTTTCAATATATCTGAAGAACATAATACCTCGGTAAGCACAGAACTAGGAGTGATCGCTCCACGCGCAGCCTCCCCAAAAATAAAGGAGGAACGCCTAGCGCTGGCCACAACCCTCGCCAATTAGTGATTGTTACAGGACCAAAAAGGGAAAAAACCCTCGCCACAATGAAGCGCGGGCCGAGCGTTCGATCCGTCAGATTAATCATCGATAAAATGAATTACTTGCCCGCCCGTCGCCTCTCCCCGGACGCCTCGGGAAAAATTATAAAAATTAGATTCACAATTTTTGTTATTAAATTCCCACCAACCGTATGGCTTAATTTTGGTGAAACATCGGGAAAATAAAGTTGCAAATAAAGGCAGGACAAGCCTGTGCAATTTGGCAGCGCGTCGCTGAGCAATGAGCCGCCACGCTCAGGCCCGGGCGGCTTGCGTGCAAGGTCCGCAACGCTCAGTTTTCCCTGTTCCAGAAACGAGTGAAACAAACAGAAGCACAAGCAGGAAGATCACGAGAGTTTGTTACTGTAATTGGTGCGGAGAGGCGGAGAGGCTGGTGTGCCTTGCTGCGGGCCGGCCCGCGGCTGTGCAAGGCGCGAGGAGGCGGAAGACTGTGAACTCATGTCTGACATGATACAAGCAGTCCTTCAGGAAATGAATATTTCTTTTGATAACGTTAGTAACTTTATTTTTCTTCATGGATATGCAATTAAGATAAGACTTGGAAGTGCAAGGAGTATAGATGACATTTCGGCAAAGACGTTAGACATTCCTTGAGTCAATAAGCACGACTAGAGACAAATAAGTGCATCGCAGTGATAATGAATGAATCTGTTTTTACTCACGGGCGACCTTGACGGAGAAGCCGCAGGGAGTTTTCTGCTTGCCCATTTCGTTGACCGCCCAGCAGGTCAGTGTTCGGTCCTCCCGGCTCTGCGTCGGCTCCACCGTCAGCTGCGCCCACACCTTCGGCTCCTCCTCCTCTTCGTCCTCTTCGCCAGTAATCACGGTGCTCAGGACGTCGTTGCTGCTGTTCCACTGCCACTGGATGGCCTTGACGGGCGGGTACGAGGACACGGAGCACGTCACGTTGATGGGCTTGTCGTAGATGAAGTAGGTGGTGGGGGACGTCTGGCACACCGGCTTGTCTAGCGGAGGGAGGACACGGGACACGTCAAAACAGAACTCGTCTCCAATCAGGCACTTGCTAAGGTGTAATTCCAAAAGACATACAAGACTGCACGATGTTCATTTCCTAAACCTCGAATTTTTGCATATCATAAATTCATATAATCTCTGGCAGATGAAAAAAAAAACAGGAGGAAAATGTATTATCCACAACCGTGACCACAAATACAAGAAGAAAATAAAAAGTAACACTCATCCTTGAATAACAAACGAGTGAGTACGAGCATGCAGGAACCCCGCCACAAATCATCGCGACCCCGAGACCCCGAAAAAGGCCGCCACTCACACTTGATCCTGAGGGTGACGGGGTTGCTGGTGGCGGAGCTGAGAGTGTTGGTGGCGGAGCACGTGTAGCGCCCCACCTGCCGCCGCCCCACGCCCTGCAGCACCAGCGAGTCCGCCGAGAGGATGACGCCGCCACTGACGTTCTGCACCAACTGGACGCCCTTGGGAAGACACGGCGGAGGTCAGCCAGCTACTAAGCTCCGTAAAAACATCAAATGCAAAACACATGGAAAAAAAAAAACACTCCTCCAGCAGATATATAAAAAAAAATCGGACGCAAACTCACCGAAAACGTTACACTTCTACATCAAAGCCACGATGAAAGAAAAAAAAAGTGTATAAACCAAACGCAATAGAGAAAAAAAGAAGATCTAACCGTTTTGAAATGCAAATGAGCGTAAACGTAAATGATTAGAAAATTCCCTTTTATCAGCAGTCCGGAAACGGGGCGGGATCGGTTGTGTAAATAATCTTGATCCTTACCTTGTGATACCAGGTGATGGAGGAGGCGGGCGGGTTGGCGGCCACGGAGCAGGTGAAGTACACGTCGTCGCCCTCCTTCAGCAGCTCCGGCTTGAGAGAGCGACCCAGCGAGGCTTTCACCGTGGGGGGATCTGCGGGGCGGGGCAAAGGGGGGAGGGATTAAGGGAGAGCGATGAGAAGAAGCGAACGGGGGAAGAAAGAGAATTAAGGAAGATAGAAAGAAGCAATACGATGAGGAAAATCGCATGGAAAAGGAGCAGACGGGAAAAAAGAGGATAAAGAAAGATAGAAGAAGCCAATACACAGAAGAAAACTGAATGAAAAATATAAATATGACCAAACCAAAATCATATCGTATTCAGATTTTTGTATTTGATGACACACACACACACACACACGACGATCCCCATCCCCCCCCCACACACACACAGGACGACCCCTACCCACCCCTCCCTCCCCAACATGTGCATCCAATATAAAAAACATCAAAACTGGAGGTGTTCACGTAACCCGCCACACTGTTCCCCTTTGCAACACGACCATTCAATCCCCTTCACCCCGCCTTCCACACTCCCCGTCCGTCCCTCCCTCCTCCCCGTCCCCCCCTGTCCTCTCCTCCTTCCCTTCCTCCCTCCACCACAACCATTGATAAGAGAGGTAGACGGGTAGAGGGGAAGAGAAGTAAAGGAGAGGTAGCAGGGAGAAATGACGGGAGGAATGGAGAATGGGATGAATGGAGGGAGAAAGAGAAGCAGGAAGAGAGACAGAAAGGAAGAGTAAGTGTAATGAAGAAATAGGCAGGAATAAACGAAGGAGATAAGGCAGGAAAAGAGAAACGAAGACAGTGAGGCAGAAATGGGTGGATAGGAAGAGGAAAGGAAGCGGGGAGGGAGAAAGAAAAGGAGGAAGGGAGAGAGGAACCAAAACAGAGAGGATAAGAACAAAGAATGAAAGAAAAAAAGAGGGAGGGAGGAATGGATGGATATATAGATAGATGAAAGGAAGGAGAGAGAAAGGATGGCGGAGAGGAGGAGGCGGAGGTATATAGAGACGGAACCAGAGAGAAAGAGGACAAAAGAACAGCAGAAAGAAGCTTTGGCGAACAATATAGAGATAGAGATGAATGGAAAGGACAGTGAGGAAAGGAGAAGGATACAATAAAGGAGTAAGCCAATCAGAAAGAGTGGAAAAAAGGAACGAAGAAAAAGCCAGACATGAAGAAAGAGAAGCAAAGAGGGAGGACAGGAGGCAAAGTGGAGGTGGTGCTTGCTACTCACACTGAACGACCAGCGTGGTGGAGTTGTGCAGCGGCGCGTCGGGGGCGGCGGGGTTGGTGGCGGAGCAGGTGACGGTGGTGTTGTGGTCCTCGCGGGTCAGGTTGGTGATGAGCGTCGAGCTGGTCATCTTGCCGTACACCAGGTTCTGAGGGACACGAAAAGGAGGGGGTGGAGGTGAGGGCTAACAGGGGAGACGTGAGTGAGGTTCTGAAAGATATGCGATAGAGTGGAAGTGTTTATAGAATGAGGCAATGGGATACAGGTAGGAATATGTGGATGTGAGTGCTTAAAGGGGAGACATGAGTGAGGTTCTGAAAATCATGCGACAGAGTGGAAGTGTTTATAGAATGGCGGAATGGGACACATTAAGGAAGGCGTGAATGTGAGTGCTTAAAGGAGAGACACGAGTGAGGTTCTGAAAGATATACGACAGAGTGCAAGTGTTTATAGAATGGCGGAATGGGACACATGAAGGAAGGCGTGAATGTGAGTGTTTAAAGGGAATATATGAGTGAGGTTCTGGTGGATATGAGACTGGAATAGTGTGGTTTGTAGAATGACGAGAGGTTCTAGAGAGCGATGTGTAGCAGAAGAGGGTAGATGATAATGTTTTCAAATAAGTCGTGAAGAATGCTCTGTAGAGAAACACACATATTTTTTTAACAACAAAGGAGACAGCTCAAGGGCACAAAAAAAGGAAACAATAATAAATAAAAACCCCGCTACACGCTGCTCCTACAAAAAAAAAATCAAAAGAGGTGGCCGAAAGAGAGGTCAATTTCGGGAGGTGAGGTGTCCTGATACATACATACAAGGGGTAGATATGATTATTGTCTCAAAGGAAGGCGTTAGTGAGATTTACAGAGGAAATTAAAGAAAAAACAGAAGAGTCAGTTTTCATCGAAGTTAATTAGTTTGAGATGTTCACCTAAGGAAGCTCTGACGTATAGAATGCACCGTTGCCAGATTGTTGTACTCAGAGCATAGTATTTACCTGTTTCTGACGCCTGACTATTGCCAAGAAACATCAGAATCTAACTCTTTTAACGATATCTATAAATTAGTTTCGTTAGTGGAGCCCAGAAGACAGTTTGGGGGTATGAAGTCGGGAAATATGATCGGCTGAATACGACAATCTAGCAACGTTGATAGAAGGTGACTACATATCAATCCATTGGTGAGATATTTGGTACCATAGAGAGAAAGGTAAATAAGTGGACGAGGAGGAGAAGGTAGAGGAAGAAGACGGAGAAAGAAGGAAGAGAAACAGAGGGAGAATTATAACCATACTCCTTCGATCAGATAAACAAAAAGACCTTCCCTCCCTTCCTCCCTCCCTCCCTCTCTCATTCCCCCTCCTAACAACAACAAAAAAAGGGCTGATGGCAAAAAAAAAAAAAATCCCCCTCCATTCATGCATCACACTCCCTTCTTCAATCTCTCTCCCCCACACCTCTGTCATCCTCCTCCTTCATCTGCCTTCCTCCGTTACACCTTCTCATTTATCTTCGTTACACTTCCTCTTCTTCACTCTCCCTCCTTTGATGTCCTTCTCTCCTTCCTTCCTCCTTCCCTCAAACCTCCCTCCTGTTTCCTACCTCAAACATCCTTCTTATTCATCCCTTTCTTTCTTCTCTTCTTTACTTCCTTTCTTTGATCCCCTCTCTTCATCCTCTATCTCATTATTCCCTCTTTTCTTCCTCCTTTCTTATCGCTTATCAGTTAACAGATCACTCTTTTTTTTCCTCTTTCGCCCGGCTTTTATCTTCCTCACGGCACATATTCTCCTCTTCCCTCCTTTCTCGTTTCTCATTCTCTCCCTCTTCCATCACTTGCTTTAGACTTAACATACCTTACACTTCTTTTTCACCTTCAACCTTCATTTTCCTTTCTCGTTTTTCATTCACTACCTCCTCCCTTCTGTCTTTGCTTTTTTTTTTATTACGTCGAAGGTTACGTTGAAGGTTGATGTGTGGTCGTCAGGACAGCATGTGGGTAGTCTTTGGCCACTCGGCAAATTTTACCTTACACTTCATTTGACTTCATTTTCATCGTCCCCCCTCTCTCTCTCTCTCTCTCTCTCTCTCTCTCTCTCTCTCTCTCTCTCTCTCTCATCGCCTTCCTTGTTTTTCCTCTTCCCTTTCCACATCCTTTCCTTACACCAATTTTGCCTTTGCTTTTCTCTTCCTTTCCTTCTCTCATATATCCAATTCTCTCCATTTCTCTTTCCAAACACTCACCTCCCTTAACCACTACCACCTCAACCACAACAACCACAACCACCACCAGTAACACCCCTTCTTGCACCGGTGGTAGGTTAGGTGGAGGCAGACGCGGGTGGTAATACTTTAACACCAACAACAACAGCAACAAAATTAATGTATAAACCTCAACTGTCCCCTCGCATGACCTCGCTCTTTCGCTCTCTCGCCATGCATCACAGAAAGAAACCAAAAACAAAACACAAAAAAACATGTCGCGTAAAAAGGAGGGGACAGGAAATTATGAAAAAAACACGAAAAATAATCTTCCACCACCGCGATGTGAATTCATAAAACACGCACCGGTCCCGAAACGCCGCGGCCCGGACACAATGAATACGAATTACACGCATTCTATAGACACAGTTAAAAAAAAGCGAGGATATTACACGGTTTTACGCGGCACGGACACCCGCTGACATTACCACACACCCACACACACACACACACACATACACACACACACATACACACACACACATGGGTGGAAGTGCAAGTAAGAGGAAGAACAAGTGAAAAAGGAAAGAGAGAGAGAGAGAGAGA
This sequence comes from Eriocheir sinensis, assembly GCF_024679095.1. Taxonomy (NCBI): domain Eukaryota; kingdom Metazoa; phylum Arthropoda; class Malacostraca; order Decapoda; family Varunidae; genus Eriocheir; species Eriocheir sinensis. The sequence continues at coordinate 12,785,891 of NC_066543.1, forward strand.
GAGAGAGAATTACTATAAACGTTAAAGGTCGATATAAGGTATGAAAAGGAGAAGAGAGAGGAGAAGGAGAAGGAGAAGGAAGAGAAGGAGGAGGAGGAATAGAGGCTCGGCAAAGGAGGGAGGGAAGATAAATATGATAATAACGATACTGATGATGATGTTGATGGGGTACTGACAGTGATAGGCGCAACATCAGCAAAGGTAAAAACAAATGCCAACCGCGAAAGGAATGACGCTCAAAAAAGGAGATAAAAAAAATCGTCCCGGATAATGTTGTGTCGGCAAGAAAAGAAGTAAAAATAAAAACTATAATTGGTTGTAAAAAAAAAAATATTAATAGCGTGTGGAGAACCAGCTGACTCGACATAATTTTGTTTTTTCCCCCTCATAATCAGAACAACAGTCATTTATTACACTTGCAAACTAATTACTGGGTGGCGCGAGAACAAAAATTAGGACAAACAGCAATGGAAGCAACAGCGGCTCCCACGACTGATATTACCCATGTTACTTCCGCTACTGCGACTATTATTACTACGACCACTACTACTGCTACTATTGCTACTACTACTACTAATACTATGACCACTACTACTGCTACTATTGCTACTACTACTACTACTACTATGACCACTACTACTGCTACTATTGCTACTATTGCTACTACTATTGCTGCTACTACTGCTACTATTGCTACTATTACTACTACTATTGCTGCTACTACTGCTACTATTGCTACTATTACTACTACTATTGCTGCTGCTACCACTACAATTACTGCTGTTGCTGCTACGACTACTGCTACCACGACTACGGTTACGACTACTACAACTGCAATTATTTTTTTCTATTACTACTACGACACAAAAAACAGTTGAAAATATTACTACTATCATCACTACCACTACTATTGCAACTATTACTTCTACAACTATTACTACTTCTACTTCTACTACTACTACTACTTACTACTACTACTACTAATAATAATAATAATACTAATACTAATAATAATAATAATAATAATAATAATAATAATAATAATAATAATAATAATAATAACAATAATAATAATAATAATGATATAAATGTTAATGATAATGCAACCACTAATACTCCTACTAATATTTTTTCTTCTACTCTTCTAACTACTACTGTTTCTGTTGCTCCTGTTACTACTAGGAAGAGGAAAACACAAACACCCTTAAAAACACCACCTCTCCTGCACACTTTCACACATGTAACAAAACTAATAAAATCAATTTGGTTATTCTATTTTTGCAGCATTTTTTTCTTTCTCTCCCTGGCATTCTATTTTCTTCGTATGGCAGAGCGTGTGTGTGTGTATGTGTGTGTGTGTGTGTGTTTTGGCGGGTGTTATTTTCTCTCCTCAACTCCTGGCGTTTCTCCTTTAACGGATAAAAAAAATAGAAGTAAAGAATCGGACCTTCTATCGACATGGCAACTAGTGAGGAGGAAACTCGTGCCGTGTGCATCCAGGTGGCGGCAGACTTTACCGACTCAAGTCATTTTGGAGTCCCTTCCTGGAAACGCTACTCCCTTAAGCCGCTCAGACCTCACACAAAAAGGAAGAGTATTAAGAGGCCTTCCTTCCTTCCTACCTTCCTTCCCCTTCATTATTTAACTACTTCATGCTCCAAGGCGCAATTATTTAAACCTCCTTATGGTCCTGCTCTGTCTTTCTGTCTGTCTGTATGTGTGTGTGTGTCTGTCTCTTTATCAGTTCATTTCTGTCTCTGTACCTATGTTTCTTTCTCTGTCTGTCTGTCTGTCTTTCTCTTCCTTTATCTCTCTCTCTCTCTCTCTCTCTCTCTCTCTCTCTCTCTCTCTCTCTCTCTCTCTCTCTCTCTCTCTCTCTCTCTCTCTCTCTCTCTCTCTCTCTCTCTCTCTCTCTCTCTCTCTCCATTAAGCTGCCCATAAGAGTTGGAAAGCCGCGTCTTTTTCAATCTCTTTCCGCAGGTGTCTCTCTTTTTTTTTTTTACTGTTTTTTTTTCCACGTCACGCAAATGGAAGTAAAAAAGAAAAGGAAAGGAAAAGCCCAGCAAAGAAAGATTCGACGTCCGTGTTAAGATTTTTTTTATTTGTTAGCGCATGATTTTTTCCCCTCCCTCTCCTCTCCCCTAACGCTCAACAGAAAAAAAGGAGTGTCAATTTTCTATTTTATTTGCAAGCAGCACGAGGGAGAACTGTTCTGCATTCTCCCTCCCCCTTTTTCCCCTTCGTTTTGTTCCTCTCTCTCTCTCTCTCTCTCTCTCTCTCTCTCTCTCTCTCTCTCTCTCTCTCTCTCCGTATTCCCATAATATCATATCCCCCTCGTTTTCATCTTCCTTCCCCTCCTCTATCCCTTCATAACCCCTCTTTTCTCTCCCTCACCCTCCCTTCTTCTCCCCTTCCTCCTCCCCCATCGCTGGAAGAGGGGGAGGGAGGGAACAGTGAAAGATGGGACGTAAGTGCGCGGGAAATTACCCTAAAGTTTGATTAAGTGCTTCTAAAAATCCTGCATCACCCATTTATATACAGATTCCTTCCTCGAACTAGGGAAAAAAAGTTTGATCCGTTTTATCATCAATATTTTACCTATATTTTTCTTGGTATAAACGTAACTTTTTTTCTCTCTCCCTCTTAAAGCAACTAAGCCGCTTAAAATGTTTGGTTCATCAGGTACGGCGTGGGCTTTTTTTTGGGAGGGGGGAGAGGGGAGGGGGTATATATGTTTTGCCTGCAAGTTTGTTTGGATGTGGTCTATGTTTTCTAGTCTCCTACTCTCTTCCTCTCATCAAATCGAATCTAGATGTGATCATATTATATTTCTCGTAAACTCATTTCACTTCAAAATGTTACGTCTATTTTTCATAACTTCTCTCTTTGTCTCCTTTGAAATATTTTGAAACATTTTTTTGCAGCTTTCTCTTTTCATTTATTTTTCTTTACTCTTGGTTGTGTCTATCCTTCACCCACCTATCCAATGCACGTACGTAATTTCTTTTTTCAAGGCATCTACTTCGTTTTGCTGTTGAACTATAATCGCAGTTTGATAAAAATAAATTAAATCTCACTATAGCACGATTGAGTCTGTATCCATCCCTCTTCGAAATGTCATAGTTCTCTTGAGCAGGTCACTTCTTCCTATTTTTTTTTTCTTATTTATTATCAGACATGTATTTATGCTTACGAACGGTGGGATGAGTGATACGGGGGAGGGGGGAAGGGAGGGGGAAGGTCCATTCTGCGGCTGTTTTTCTTCTTATTGTCGTTATTTATTTAGCTTGTACAAGACGATAATGAAAGATGAAAAAAAAAGTAATATGAAGGGGGGAAGGGTTCATTCTGGTGTTTCTCTTCATGTTTTCGTTATTTTTCTCTATTTTTTTATTTAGCTTTTACAAATCATTTCATGTACTTCTAATACTCAAACGATTTCCACAATATCACATTTCCTCAGTGTCTTCCATTGATATATTTCCATCTTTTATATATGTCACTTTCTTCCACTTCAGGTTACGAATGTTTCTATAAAAAAAAACTGGATTATCAGGATCTACTATTTTCGTTCCCTCTGTTGGATGAATTTTACTTTTTCACAGTTATTTTTCCCACGTGTTCTTTTCCTCTCCCGCTTTTGCTCTCGCCCGGTAATCCAGACTTCGATGCTTCTCCAGGCGGCGCGGCGTGTGCTCACCGGCTTTGGCATAGCTGGCGGCGGAGCGTGGCGGGGAGGCGGCGGCGGCAGTGAAGGAGTCAGTGTACGAGTGTGTTGCCGTGACTTCCGTGCCTCAAAATAATAATAACCTCGCTGAGCCTCTCTTACTTTATTCCCTCGTCATTACGTAGCATATATTGTCCCTGTTTCGGAGAATATACAAGTAGGAAGTCATAGAGTCCGCCTGTCTGTTTGGCTGGCTGGCTGGCTCGATGGATGGATGGATGGATAGATAGACGGACGGCTTCTCTCTCTCTCTCTCTCTCTCTCTCTCTCTCTCTCTCTCTCTCTCTGTCAACACGAATCGCTCTCTTCCCACCTGAACGCAGTCTTCTCTCACAACAAAATATGCAAAAAACACTCTCCACTTCACTTCCTTCTCCTCCTCCTCCTCCTCCTCCTCCTCCTTCCCAACCCCTTCTTCCTTCTCTCTTCCTCCTACCCCTTCAGCACTGTTTCACCTCACTGCCGTTTTCAAAAGACTTTTCCACACTTCTCGCTCCATCAGACAAGCACTTCCCACCCTCTACTCGTCACTCCTCACCCCCTCCAGGACGTCCCAACACCACCACCACCCTGTCTCTGTTGCCTCACGCCCCCTCACGCCCCCTCGCCTCCCACCTGTTCACACGTAAAAAATATATAAAAGGTATGATCGACCTGACTGGCTGACTGGATGCGTGTAAGAATGGTTCGGTACCCATCAAAGGTTATCCGTGAACCTGTATCCACGGTCTGTCTGTTTGTGTGTTGGTCTCTCCCATACGCCAAGTCAACTATATCATTGCATTACTTCCACTAGTCGTTCGTTGTCAGCGTGCAGCCTTGCCCCTCCTTTTCCCTCTCTTCCTCTTCTTTCTCTCTCTTCATCCCCTTGCTACGAACCTTCAGCTGCTTACTCTTGATATTTACATGTTTTTTCTTCCTTCTCCTATCCATGTGCTTCCTTTTTCCTGTCCCTTTCCACCCTCTCCTCCTCCTCTTCTTCCTATTCCTATTTACTTTCACCGCCCATCTCCTTTTCTCTCATATCTCCCTTTTCACCCTCCTTCTACCCCCTTCTTGGCCTTCCTTCTCATTTTATATTTGTTCTAACTTGTCAGCTCCTTCCTCCTCCTCTTCCAACTTGTATTTATCCTCCTTCTTTTCCCTAGTCTTCTTCTCTTCCCCTTTTCTTTACTACTTACCTCCCCTTCCTTCTTTCTCCTCCTACACTTTCCCTTCCCTACTTACTCATTTTCCTATTTAATTTCTCACAAACCCATCTTTTCCTCTTCACCTTTTTCTCATTCACTTTCCCTTCCTCTTTTCTTCACCCGCCATCACCTTCCCCACGAACCCAACTTTCTTATCTTCACGCCCACCACATCATCCTTCTTACTCACCTCCTTCTGAGCCGGGCGAGTCACTCCTCTCACGGTCCAGGTAAGGGTCGCGGAAGGCCGGGATCCCGTGGAGGTACACATCAGCCTCACCTGGTCCCCCTCCTGCGCCGGGCCGGGGTTCACCACTATCACGCTCGTTGGTAACACTGCAAGGAGAAAATGCCGTGTGTGAGTGTGGTGTGTTTGAGGTAGATAGATAGATAGATAGAAAGATAGAGAGTTGGAAGGATGGATAGACAGAGAGGAAAAGGGAGAGAAGTGGATAAGGAGGGACAGAAAAGAAAAGATATTGAGAAACGGAGAGAAAATGACAAGAAAATAAGACATTAGCGAAAGTGGGAAGAAAGGAAAAAAGGAAGGAAAGAAAAAAGGAAGGAAGGAAAAAAACAAGTAGGAAAGGAATGAAGAAAAAAACCAAAGGACAAGAAAAAGAGAAAGAAATGAAAGAGGAAAGAAAGGAGAGAAGGAAAAATGAAGTAAGAAAGGAAAGAATAAAGGAATAAGGGAAGGAAACAAAGGACAAACGAAAATTGGAAGGAAGGAAGGAAGGATGAAAAGATAAAGAAGACATGGACAAGCGAAGAAGGGTAAGGAGGAAAGAGATAATGAAGAAAGGAGGTAAACGGGGAAGAAACTGAAGGGAAAGGAGAAGGGAAGGACCAAAGAAAATAAAGAAGGAAGGAGGGGAGAGAATGGATAGATAAAAGTCGCTAACAGGATTATTGAAGGGAAGGGATCATGCAGAGAGAGAGAGAGAGAGAGAGAGAGAGAGAGAGATTCGGGGAAAGGATTGTGGTTATATGTCAATAAAAAGACCGGATTCATTTAACGATTAAAGTCTCTCTCGTGTGTGTGTGTGTGTGTGTGTGTGTGTGTGTGTGTGTGTGTGTGTGTGTGTTTATTTGCGCGTCTCAACCAAACCAAACATTTCGCTGTTTTATCAAGAAACCCGAGTAAATAATTCTCTCTCTCTCTCTCTCTCTCTCTCTCTCTCTCTCTCTCTCTCTCTTTCTCTCTCTTTCTCTCTCTTCCTTTTCTCTCTCCCTCTCTTATTCTCCCTTCCCTCTCTTATTCTCCCTTCCTTCTCTCATTCTCCCTTCTCTCAGTCTCCCTCTGTTTCCCTTCTCTCTCTCTCCCTTCTCTCTCTCTCCCCTCTCGCCCTCCCTTCTTTCATTCCCTATTCCTCATCTTCATCCTCGTCCTGCCCCCAGCCCTCCTACCTTCCCTTATCCCTCCCTTCCCGCCCCTAACATCCCCGTTTCGCCTCTCAATACTCACGATACATGTCCATCTTGACGCTGACGGACACAGGGTTGGCAAGGTGAGTGTTGGCGGCCACGCAGGTGAGCGAGGTGTTGATCCACTCCCGCGTCAGCTTCTCCACCCAGAGCTCGTTCTCCACCAGGTCCGGGGCCTTGAGCTGCCACTTCTCGCTCAGGAGTTGGTCTTCCCGCCACCAAGTTACGTTAGGCACCGGAGAACCTGAGGGAGCGGGAGGGGTTTAGGGGTTAGAAGCGGGTTTTGCGAGGCGTGTTCCGTCTTGTGCGTGTGTTGTGTGTTGGTTTTCTGTGTTTACGTTTGGCAGAAAGAACACAACGAGAAAAAAAAAAGGAAAACAGAAAAAAAACGGGATGAATGACAGGGAAGGAGGCTGAGAAAAAGGTAGGTAGAAGAAAACATGAGAAAGACAAGAAAAAACACAGAAAGGAAGAAGGGATCAGTGTATTTGCCGTGTTGTGTGAGTGTTGTATTTTGTGTTACGTTTGTCATAAAGGGATCAGTGGGGCAGTGTGATGGTGTGTGAGGTGAGTAATGGTGTTGTGTGCTATGGTGTGTGAGTGTGTGGCTTGTGTATTGCTGTTCTGTCGTGCGTGTGTGTGTCGTGTCGTGTCGTGTTTTGTTTTAGTGGGTGACGTTTGGCAAAAGGGATCATTAGAAAGCTTTATGGTGAGGTAAGTAACGATGTTGTATGTTGTGTTGTGCGAGTCCTGTGTTTAGTGTGTGTGGTTTTGTGTATCAGGAGACGTTAGGCATTGAAGGACCTTAAAACATCTGTAAAGTGGGTAAAGATATTTGTTTTGCATTTGAAGTTTAGACATTAGTACCCATTATGGGGAAGCCTGAGGCCACAGTGATGGCATGGAGTGAGTATTTATGTGTATTGCATCGTATTATTCTTTTAGATGTGGGAGAAAAAAAGGGGAGGAGTGACAGCAAGGGAATGCGTTTTGAAGCGCTGTGTATGTTTTGTAAATTGTGTTGTCGCTTTTGTAAACAACGAATAGTGAAGGCAATGTGTGTGTGTGTGTGTGTGTGTGTGTGTGTGTGTGTGTGTGTGTGTGTGTGTGTGTGTGTGTGTGTGTGTGTGTATGCAGGGAGAGACAGGGAAAGAAAGAAAAAAAGAAAAGAAAAACAAACAAAAAAAAACACAGGGAATGTCGGAAAGAGAGAAAAATACATGGAAAATAAGAAACAAAGATAAATAAATAAACGGAGAAAAAGAAACGAAGCAGAGTGAAAGAAAACTAAAAAAAAAAAAAACGAAACACGGAGAGAGCGAGAGAGAGAGCGAGAGGTAAACAAAGGAAAGTAAGAGAAAAAAAAGCGAAAGAAGAAAAAGAGGCAAAAAAACAAAGAAAAGAGAGAGAGCGAAAGAGAGAGGGAGCCTGGGTGTAAATACAGGAGAGTATGCAAGGGAAGGGTCAAGTCTAACATACTGTATACAAGTTTTTTTTCTCCATCTTTTTTTTTCGTGCGAGGTGGATGGTTTGCATAATAGCAGTACCGTGAGGCGAGTGGTGTGTTTATATTCGCTTTAAGGAGGAGTTGTGGATGGTGTGTTAAGATGATGATGATGATGAGGAGGAGGAGGAGGAGGAGGAGGAGGAGGAGGAGGAGGTTGAAGAGGAAAAGGAGGAGAATATTGATGTGCTGTCATTTTTTTTTTTGGTGTGTGTGTGTGTGTGTGTGTGTGTGTGTGTGTGTGTGTGTGTGTGTGTGTGTGTGTGTGTGTGTGTGTGTGTGACCTCTGCTGCTTGATTTTCACAGAATTCAAGGGCAAGAAACCTTAATATGCTCATGTTTTGTTGAATTAAACTTGTTCTACTTTACTCAATTTAAACCATCACACGAAAAAAATATATATATACTGCGTGGAAAACTCTTGAGACAACAAAAATAGAATCCGTGAGCGGTAACTCCTGCTGTCGAAAAAAAAAAAACACCAGTATTCCTTCGCTGAAACCTAACAACACGTGTCACAGCGATGTTTCTCGGCGGGCAATGAAAGGAGCAAGAGAACAACAACAGCAACAACAACAACAACACAAAAAAAATCGAAAGACTGCCAAAAAATCGCAAAAGACAGACAAGGCGATACAAGAATGAAAAAAAAAGGAACAATGGTGAAAAAAATGGGCGAGTTCAAAAGTATCTTCCAAAAAATAACCAGACAAAGTACTCATAAATAAAAGCTGTGGCAATGAAGGCTTAGAAAAATACGGATACCGAGAGGATTAAAATGGCCAACAACCAAAGCTGCAAAAGACCCCCCCAAAAAACAAGACAAAAACGAAGTCGATAATTATAAAAAGAACAGTGGCAGTACCGAATGTGAAAAAAGAATAGGAAATAATAGGTGAGCGCGGATAGAGGGCAATAAAATGTGGAAAAAAGGAAAGAAAATCCAATACAGAGAAACAGAAACATAACCAAAAGGAAAAGTAAAAAGGAGACTGGACATGTAGCAGCAGAGAAGATAAAAGGACGAGAGAAAAACAGGACAACAAAAAACAGAGAAAGAATAAAAGCTAGAAAAAAATATAAACAAACTTTCAAAAAAATAAACAAAACAACGAGAGATACAGATAGACATATAAAAAAGATAGATAGATAGATTGATATATAGATAGATAGACAGATAGATAGATACACAGATAAAGACAGAAATAAAAGGAAGATACAGATAAAGAAAGATAAATAGATAGATAGATAATTATAGACAGATAGAAACATATACAAACACAGACAGATAGATAAATGAAGACAAGAAGAGAGAAAAAAGGGATAAAGAACAGGTGTGAAAAGAAAGGTGAGTAAACAGAGAGGGTGCGACACTGACCTCCTTTGGCCATGCAGGTGAGGCTGAGGGAGGTGCCTTCACGGTAGGGCCCCAGCACCCCGCCCCGCGCCCGTCCGCCTCGACTGTCCACCACCTCAACGCTGCTCGGCGACTCTGCAACACAAGAACACAACACCCTCAGCCTCACCTCACCTCACCTCTGTCTGTTAGTCGATCTGTCTGTCTGTCTGTCTCTCTGTCTGCGTGTCTATTTTGTCTGTCTTTTGTTCGTTTGTCTCATGTTTTGGGGTATTTATTTATGTTTTTGTTTGTTAATTAGGTTTCACTGCATACACTAATATTCTCTCTCTCTCTCTCTCTCTCTCTCTCTCTCTCTCTCTCTCTCTTCTATTATCCAGGATTTAATTAAGGCTTCAGATGATGCCCACTTTTATGCATTAGAAATTTACTTCTCCGATCTCTTTCTCGCACTCAAACTCCTTTTCTCTATGTCTGAATCTGTATGTGTCGAGTTATCTGTCTGTCTGTCTGTCTGTCTGTCCGAACGTCTGTCTGTCTGTCTGTCTTATCACACGAAAAACATGCAAACCAAATATCACACACACACACACACACACACACACACACACACACACACACACACACACACACACACACACAAACACACACACACACACACACACACACACACACACACACACATACACACACACACACACATAGACACACAAGCACAAACACACAAGCACACACAAACACACACAAACACACACACAGACCGGAACAAACTACATTTTTTATCGTGTTTGTTCAGCAGTTTCCACTTTTGTAGCTCCAATGTCGGTGTTGTTCCAGTTGTTTTTTTCGTTGTTTAGCCTTGTTGTGCTTTCCATACTCACTTCTCTCTCTCTCTCTCTCTCTCTCTCTCTCTCTCTCTCTCTCTCTCTCTCTCTCTCTCTCTCTCTCTCTCTCTCTCTCTCTCTCTCTCTCTCTCTCTCTCTCTGCTAACTCCATTTCTACTTCTTTCTTCTCTTTCTCTTCGTTCAGTTCTTTCTTCCTGTTATTCTTACTTCCCTAACATTACTCTTTCCATTTCCAGTAATTTTCCACTTTAAAATCACTAATCGAATAAGTTCTCTCCTCCACACATACACCCACATGCATTCCCTCACCCCACACAAGCACACAAACACGCACAAACACACGCGCTGAGTTTTAATGGCGGTGACAAAGAACGAGACAAAAAATTTAGGAACAAGAGCCAGAGCATCAGAGGGGAAGCGTGAATTATTAGCGCGCGGCGAAGGGCGCTGAAAGTCTCCTCTGCTTTAGCCTCCGCAAACACTACATAACCCCGCCCCTTCCGCAGCCTCCTCCTCCTCTTCCGCTTGTGCTTTCTCTTTTTCCACTAAACTTTCCGTCCTCTTGCTCTGCTGCCTCCTCCTCCTCCTCCTCCGACCTCTTGCTCCTCTCCTTTTTTTTTTTTCCTTTCTTTTTCTTTACAATTCTTCATTCTCTTCATCTTTTGCATTCTTTTATTTTCTTCTGCTTCCTACTCTTCTTCTTTCTTATTTTTTTTCTTTTTCTCCCCCTCCTCTTCGTCTTCTTTCTCTTTCTTCTTTTCTTTTTCTTTTTCTTCTTCTTCTTCTTCTTCTTCTTCTTCTTTTCCTCCTCCTCCTCCTCCTTCTCCACTTTCTCTTTCTCTTTCTCCCCCTCCTCCTTCTTCTCCTCCTCCTCCTCCTCCTCCTCCTCCTCCTTCCGTACAGATCTCAGCCGTATGAAGAACGCCTCAAGCGACTCAACCTCTTTACACTGGAAAAGAAACTCTAAGGAGGAGATTTGATCCTGAAGCTCTGACTGTTCTTTGAGCTCGAAACCAACTCAAAAGCTATAAGTAGCGGTCTACCGATTCAAAAGAAGCGCCTTAGCACATTCGATGGCAGGAGTCTATTAAACCGAGCTTAAATCTTCCTGCAAGGGTAGTAAGTGTGAAAACCATCAACTCCTTTTAAAGTCGCGACAACCGTTACATCAGGAGTAAATTGAACGTAAGTGCCGAAGTGCTTTCATCTGTTCTGCTTTGTCCGTTGAGCAGATTAAATCACCAGAGCGATCAACCCTATAACGGGCAAATAGTCTTTCTGTTGCGTGCCTTTCCATATTTTATCCGCCTCCGCCTCTTCCTCCTCTCCTTCCTCCTCCGACAGGTCTTCTGGGGTCTGTTCTTCCTATGTATTCCTCCTCCTCCTCCTCCTCCTCCTGTTTTTTCTTGCGTTTGTGTCGTCTTCCTTCTTTCACAGGTTTCTGTTTTCTTTACTCCACTTTTCTCTCCTGCCAGTCTTATGTTTTATTACTAGCCAGTCGGGCTTCTGTTTGCTTCCTGTTTTGCACCTTTTTCCTTCTCTCTCAGGCATCTCTACATGTTCTTTAAAATCTGTTGTGTTCCATTTTTTTATACACCATTTTTGTCTTATGTTGGTCCCACTGAACTCCTCTGATCGCTTCCGCATTGACTGCCCTCGCGTTCTCGTCCTCCTCCCCGACTTTGTCTAAGTTTTCCTCCGTTATCTCTCTCTCTCTCTCTCTCTCTCTCTCTCTCTCTCTCTCTCTCTCTCTCTCTCTCTCTCTCTCTCTCTCTCTCTCTCTCTCTCTCTCTTACTGCTGCTCTTATATTTACTGCTTCTCCGCCTCCGCCTCCGCCGCCTCCTCCTCCTCCTCTTCCTCCTCCTCCTCCTTCTCCTCCTCTTTCTTTTCCTTTTATGTCTTCTCCGCGTTCTCTTATATCTTCTGGTCGTCACACCCCTACTCCCCCTCCTCTTCTTCTCCTCCCTCCTCCTCCTCCTCCTCCTCCTCCTCCTCCTCCTCCTCTTGACACGTACTCACGCTTGACCTTGACCTTACTCCGCGGCACGAAAATAAAAAGTTTAATCACCGAATAAAAAAAACATGGCGTGGAGGGTAAAAAAAAAATTTCAGTTCGGCGTTGAAATATAAAATACGGAGTCGCTGCGAGATGTGTGCCGAAGCCTTTAAGCTAAAAAAAAAAAATATGGCACGAGGGTCAATATTGAACTACCGAATTGAGGGAGAAGGAAACGGGACTTCAAATGGAGGGCTTTCTTGGGTCTTTGAGAAGGAGGATGGAGGAGGAGGAGGAAGAGGAGGAGGAGGAGGAAGAGGTAAGGATGTGTTACGCTTTTTCACCCGTTTGCCTCTTAGTCACATGCACATCTTTATAAACACGCACACGCACACACACACACACACACACACACACACACACACACACACATACACACATGCACTCCCTCCCCCCACGTTGCCTTTAAGATATTGACAAAGGGCAAAGATCCACCGCAACACTTTCCTCCTCCTCCTCCTCCTCCTCCTCCTCCTCCTCCTCCTCCTCCTCCTCCTCCTCTTCCCTCTTGTCAAGTGAAGCGCAATGGAGGGAGGGCATGAGGTGAAGGCGAGTAAGGGCAACGAGCAGGGGAAGGGAGGGGAAGGGGGAAGAGTGTAAAAGGCATATAAAGTAGAGGAGGGAGGGCGGCGGAGGACATGAGAAGTGGGATGGGAGAGGAGGAGGAGGAGGAGGAGGAGGAGGAGGAAGAGTTGGAGGAGGGAGAGGATTAGGGAGGAGGAGGGACGTAAAATAGGAGGTGCGTGTCCAGTGAATACCAATCCAGAATTCCAAACTGGGAGGTCGAAAATAGAGCAGAGAGAGAAAAGAAAAACACGCCGGCAACATAATTCCGGGGCGTTCTCATTTGTGTGTTGGGCAAGGACGAGGATGAGGACGAGGCAGAGAAACGCGATAGAGACCTAATCTTCTTAATTGCGTCCTGCCATTATTGAACGACTCAGGCTGATTTAGTTTCAATGTTAATTTCAATCAACAATTCTAATTCACGCCCGCCGCCCACCTGCCCTGCCGCTTCTTTGTCGCCTTCCCTCCGGCGGTCCAGGCGAGGGGAGTTTGTTGTAGGATGAGTATTCTGCGCAACGCCACAACAGAATGCCTCTGAGGTGTGAAGATGCGCAGTGTACGTGCTAGGGGAGTATGTGTCTGTGTGTCTGCGCGCGTGTGTGTGTGTGTGTGTGTGTGTGTGTGTGTGTGTGTGTGTGTGAACGTGCGCGCTATCTGTCTGCTCACCCATGCGTTCCTGTTCGCCTTGTTAGCTTGGAATGCATATTTCCATAAAAAAATTACTGTTTTGTCTCTTTATTAACAGCGAACCTTATTGAGGCGGCGCTGGATTCACGCACGAGTCCACAACTACAAACGTAGCGGTGAGGGTGTGATGATGCACGTTACTCACCATCATCACCATTACCAGTATCACCACCACCGCCACCCCAATCATCACTTGCACCATCTTCACCAGCAGCATCACCACCACCCTATTCCAATCACAAGCATCACCATCACCAGCATCACCACTACCACCACCCCAATCAGCACCTGCACCATCTTCACCAGCAGCATCACCACCCCATTCCAATCACCAGGATCACCATCACCGCCATCCAAATCACAAGCATCACTATCAACACAATTCCAATCAAAAACATCACCACCACCACTACTACTGCAATCACAAGCATCACCACCACCCCCATCCCAATCACCAGCACCACCACCACCACTACCATAAACACCAATCACATTCTTTCACCACTCATTCAAACCACTGCCTTCATTAACTCACACCTGCTTCAAACACTGCCGCCAATGTCATCACAGCAAACACCGACACCATCATCACTCTCATATCTCTACCATCATCATCACCACTACTCATTACCACCACTAGCATTCATTCACTGACCACCACCACCATAAACTCGTCTACCACCAGCACCACCACTATACTACCCACATTCTACTCATCACTAATCAACCATTCATCCTCATTACCTTCTCTCATATTCACCACCATCACCACCACCATTATCCTACTCCCAACACTATAAAACCACCACAGTAATCATCACCACCACCACCAACCTCACTCTACCTCACCACCAGAATCACCATCACAACCACCACCTCCAACGTCACTGACACAGGGCTTCATCACCGCCACCCGCTTCGCATTCCTCAACTCCCTCCGCCCTTGTTCGAGCAAATAGGTTTTCCGCTTCCCACTCCCTTTTCCCTTAAGCGGCTCTCTAACTCACTCACTCCTCCCTAAGTACTAACATACGCAAACGTGCGGCGCCATTAAGGTATTTTCTATTCCGTAAATGCACTCCTATCGCGCAGAAATACATTCCACCTCGCAAAACATAAATTCGTACTCAGCTTTAAAAATGAATACTCGAGTCTCTCTCTCTCTCTCTCTCTCTCTCTCTCTCTCTCTCTCTCTCTGTTTATCTGTCTGTCTGTCTGTACCTTGATTGCTTGATTGCATGCCTGCCTACCTGCTGTTTGTCTGTCTCTTTTTGTTCGCTTATTTGTCTGTGTCTCGCTCATAAACTCTCTCTCTCTCTCTCTCTCTCTCTCTCTCTCTCTCTCTCTCTCTCTCTCTCTCTCTCTCTCTCTCTCTCTCTCTCTCTCTCTCTCTCTCTCTCTGTTCCCCTTACCTCTCCCCCACCCCCAGCACACAGCCGCCAGACTTACCCACAACGGTGAGGTTGACAAAGTTGGTGTGTGTGGGCGACTTGAAGAAGTCCACCCGACACTCGTACACGCCGCCTTGGGTCAGCGTCAGGTTGTGTAGCGTGAGGGTCGCGGCGCCGCGGCTCACGGTCAGCGTCCCCCCGTTCTGCTTCACGTCTGACCTCATCTGCGGCACTCGACCGTCGTGGCTGCAAAGAGAAGATGAGGGAAATGGGAAGAGGAAGAGATAGAGGATGGTTTGCATAGTCGCCTCACTTGAATGTCACTGAAAGGAGACGAGGAACAAGGAGTGGCAGGTGGAGAAGGTTGAGAGATGGTCATGGAACTCTTCTTGCCTGGTTATGGCGGGGAGAAGAGTGGCATGACGGAGGAGAGAGAGGAAGCATTGAAGATAAATGGAAGGTCGTGACAGTGACGAGAAGGAGACAGAAGACGTGATTGAAAGAACAGTAAGAAAACGGATGGATCTCCGCAACACACATCCATCCGTAGTGGCAGGGACGAGGACGGAGACGAATGTGACGGCAAACGAAATGGAAAAGTTGAATGACGTGCAAGACAAGACAACCTTCCGTCGCAGCTGCGAGGGCGAGGTGAGGAGAGTGGAGGTGTTGACGAATTGCTGACACCGTTTCGACGAGTCTGTGAAGGGAGGGAGACGCGGAACAGGCCGGGAAAAATGGAAGGCTTGATGGGCACGAGCGACACTCGCCTGTCATGACCGTACGTGAAAGGAGGAGGGAGAAAACGAAGGCCAAAGAGCAGGATGAAGAGAGAAGGGGCATGGACGGTAAAAAGGAAAGTTGTTAGAAGCTCTGTGGCTTGGCCCGGGGAACCACCCATTGTTTACACATCTAGCGATGACCTGCGCATGGCGATCTGTCTCACTGTTAGTCTGTATGTTATCTATTTATAGAATATATATATATATATATATATATATATATATATATATATATATATATATATATATATATATATATATATATATATATATATATATATATATATATATATATATATATATATATATATATATATATATATATATATATATATATATATATATATATATATATATATATTCATTCATAATACGACTGCATGGTGTTATGAAGGGCTTGGGATTTGAGGGAAAGCCAACGACACTAAATCTTCCATTTCACTTTGCAACGTGGCTCATGCGATGGTGCCGCTCCATTCACCCTTCCGCCACCATGGAAGACTCACGTAGGTCTCACTCTCTCCTGCTTAGCCAAGCAAAAGATATTAAATATAACAAGAGAGAGAGAGAGAGAGAGAGAGAGAGAGAGAGAGAGAGAGAGAGAGAGAGAGAGAGAGAGAGAGAGAGAGAGAGAGAGAGAGAGAGAGAGAGAGAGAGAGAGAGAGAGAGAGAACCCACCTGAAGACCGGCGTGCGGATTCCCCTCTTGTACCACAGGATCAACTTGGGTCTGTCCCCCGGCGTGCGAGGGTTGAGGTAGCAGGGCAGGTCGCTGGCTCGCCCCGCCACGCCCGTCACGGACCACACTGCAGGGAGAGAGAGAGAAGCG
The DNA here is from genome assembly GCF_024679095.1 of Eriocheir sinensis. NCBI lineage: Eukaryota > Metazoa > Arthropoda > Malacostraca > Decapoda > Varunidae > Eriocheir > Eriocheir sinensis. The sequence continues at coordinate 12,802,253 of NC_066543.1, forward strand.
TTAGGATGAATAATGTAACCTCCGCCGATCTAAGAGAAGTTCCACACTTGTTTCTTACTTCTTAAGTTTTCATTTGAGAGAAATCATGAAATGGACAGGCCATACTGATATAAAATATTACAAATTACAGAATATTATGGATTTCTTGAGCAAAATTGTTGTTGCAGAGTAATTTATTATATCAGTATCAGAAACTGCACCATGAAATCACTGACACATTTACCGTTTACGTGCTTTGTTATATTAACTTTGATATGAATGACATGCAAAGTCCAAGATTTTGAGACCGAGGAGTCTACTGGGATGGCGACGACGTGCTTGGTCATGTGTTACTTCCTGTTTTACTTGAAGTCACGTCATGTGAATTTGGTTTTCTTGTTTTTGCTCGGTGGCACAGAAATATGACATTCATTCTCTATGAAAACATATCTTTCCTTCATCAGAATGAACATTTCTATCTGTTAAACGAGCCAAAATTATTAAGACTTGCCGCGCCAAAACCTGAGAAACATTTTTGAGTGATCACTGAACGAGAATAAAGGGATAGGTATATTATTTATAATTTCTAAAAAAAAAAAAAATACTCTTGTATAAATGTTATCGAGTACCATTTTTTTCTTAAAGTTGAGCATCAAGAGGATAACATTTCATGATGGCAGTCAGTTGCATTTCGTCAGTATGACATTCGTCTTCTTCTGCCTCCGTGACTTACCTGAACCATCAGGATGGTGTTCTTGGTACTCAACTAAGTGGCCTAATGGTGGCCATTAACATTCAGGTGCCGAAACAATTTAATTTCCAAAAAGGAAAAGAACAAGCAGTGCCTGTCATTCTAACACCCTCCCTCTCCACCTCTTGCTCTGCCTCGCTAGCCTACATGATCTCGTTGCCATGCCTTAAGTGATGCATTGCTCCCCCTCATCATAAGAGGCTTCCCCGTGCACAACTTCAGTTTTTGTGAGTATCTAAGTGACTCCAGCAAGACAGCGTTGCGATGGAGTACATGTAATTCAATCCTCAATAACATTCGAGCATTCATGGGGCGTGCGGCTGCGAGCCGTGCATGGCCTATATGCAGTATACAAGGTCTGATCCGTATTGATGTCACCGAGGAACACAATCTGTGTTTCACATACAATATTCGGCAGAGTGTAGTCCGCGGGCAGTTTCCGCACCAAGTCGTGCGGTAGTTGAATCACTTAACTTTTGGGACAGTATATGAAAACGTTTAGATTTAACACATGGACCAACAACTATGAATATTTTTTTTCTGATCATAAAGTCAGTGAGACTTTCTTATAATACGTATGTATATGTCTGTGAATCGTTGTTAGACTACCAGCCTCCTCTACTTCACGCCTGGACCCCCACACAATGGATATTTCAGCGGCGACCACACAAATGGTTTAGTGGTCGCAGTGTCTGGCCACAAATACGTGAGTCTCGGTCTGTGTTCCGGCATGGTGGGCGCCACGCTGCTCCCTACCCTTTATTCATCCTTACTTGCCAGACTCACTAAACCCGGACAAGACAAACTAAGCCAAGCCAGTGCTTACAGTCGTACGTATCCCTGGGCAAGGGATACACAATAAACACAGTCTACGAAGTAACGGACAAACAAGAGAAATAAAGCAACGGAAAACAGTAAAACCCCATGGCATAAGTTTCCCTCCCTTACCCTTGTTGATATATATACTCCACAACCTTTCTGATCCCGTTTTCCCGCCATCAGCAGCATTAAACCTGCAGCACCCGCTGACCGCAAAAACCAGCGAACACTAGCGTGGTGAGTTGTAGCCCAGGCCTACGATGTCATTCTGGGAAGATTCATCCTGGCACATAATATAGACCTAATATCGTTAATATCTTATCATCAAGTAAGATAAAAAAAATCAATATGAACATTCTAATACTCCCGAGAAGCCAGCAACAAATAACAGTATGATAAAATAAGGAGTGTCCCATAACGTTCCTGCCATACATACTTCCTAACGTCAACATGGATGCACAAACTACATGACTTGCAAAAGTGTACGTTACTTACGAAAAATACATCGCCATTAATTACTCTTAAAAAACATACCAGAAAACAAATTGAGTTTTATGTAGAAACGGATTACGTTCCCAGAAGTACAAACAATTAACGCCACAAATACGTCACAATATATTTTTGTTTTGTTTTACATGTCTGTGCGACAGACAGAGTACGTTGCAGTGGAGCAAGAACGTTCAGTTATTCAGGGAGCACTAACGACCACATTACCGGAGGGCCGCGGCGTTCAAAACACCTCCCCTAGCATTATAGTTTTTACAGTTATTGAATCACAGAGAACACTGTGACACAATAAAAAGGTAAACTCAACGCTGGGATGAGGAAATGGCTGATACTACAGCAAAAAACAAAGGTAAACTAACGATCACGCACGCACGCAAACACATACATACACCCCCCCCCTCCCACACACACAAACACATACACACACGCACACACACAAACATACATACATACATACATACATACAAGCATACATACATTATATGCATATAGACGTACATATATATATAGGCATGAATGTATGTATAGATACAAACATATATATATATATATATATATATATATATATATATATATATATATATATCTATATATATATATATATATATATATATATATCGCAAGATTGGTTTCTCTCTCGCTTACCTAAAAAGTGGTGCAAATGAGAGAAGCACCGAACCAAACTCGGTGACTGAGGCGATTCCGTGCGTGGGGAATGAGGCAATTTATTGATGCAAATGATGGCGTTGTATCGCGAGTGAAAACAGGACAAAATGAAGCGTAGCTCAGGTACTGATATTTGCTCTTTTCTTAAATTGGAAATGACAAAACTATATATTTTTACTCATCCCTGTTATAATTATGTTAGTAGCTGAATTAAATTCTTAAAAAATACATCATGAGAACTTACACTGCTACTTATAAAAAGATAATTTACAGTAAATGGTTTACATATATCTATGCGTTTGTTTGTATGGAAGCTATGTATAAATAGGAAAACATGTGTAGGTGGGCTAAGGCGCGTGTTTATTTCTTCGTGTATTTGTCTCTGTGTTTAATAGAAGAGAGAAAAAGAAAAAAAAGAAAAAGAAAGATAGACAGAGAGAATTTGAGTGAGAGGGAGGGAGGGGAAAGAAGAGGGGAGGGAATACATGCAAACCAAGAAGATGAAGAAAAACAGATACAAGGAGGAGAAAAGGTATTGAATGGATGCTAATTACCGATGCAGCCACAGGTGTGAATAATTGCCAGGTAGAGGGACAGGTGAGACTTAAAGGTGAAGTTTCCGAAGACTGCTCGAATGGGTGCGGCGAGGCGGAAAAAACTCTACGGGTGAAAGTCTTGGGTGTTGTCCCGCCATGTTTCACTTACTCGCGGGAAGAGTGACAAGGGACTGACCGCAGTCCCTCTCACTTTTCTTTTTCCTCCTCTTCCTTCTTCCCCTCCTTCTCCTCCTTCATCTTCTTCTCCTCCTCCATCTCCTTTTTCTCCTCCTTCTCCTCCTCCTCTTGCTTGTCCTTCTCCTCCTCCTCCTCCTCATCTTCCTCACTTTACTTCAGTCCTTTGTTCTGCTCTTCTTTATATCTTTTTTACCGCTTTCTCACTCACTCACCTTCATATTTTTCGTTTCCCGTCTACATATTGGTAATAAACAAATAGCATACCAGAGCATTATTATTATTATTATTATTATTATTATTATTATTATTATTATTATTATTATTATTATTATTATTATTATTATTATTATCATTATTTTTACTATTTCTATTATTATTATTATTATTATTATTATTATTATTATTATTATAATAATAATAATAATAATAATAATAATAATAATAATAATAATAATAATAATAATAATAATAATAATAATAATAATAATAGTATTTGAGTATGATAGTTGTAGTAATAAGGGCAATCACATTAATAATAAGAAACACTGATGCAATAATAATAACAATACTAATAATAATAATATAAAGTGCGATAATACCTGGCAGGGAAAGATAACAAAAAGCGTCCTCACTTTCGCATTGCTAATTGGGTAAACATGAACCAAGGCGAGGAGGAAAGGAGGAAAGAAAAGATGTGGAAATATTAATTCTGTGAGATGAGATAAAAATACGAATGATTTGAGGTGACAGAGTTCTGAGCAAATCATGGCGGCGGAGAAGAAGGAGAAAGGAGAGAAAAGAGGAAGGAGAGAAATATGCCTCCCGGAGAATAGAGTGTGAGAGAGAAAAAGTGAGAGTGTGAAAGATATATTACACGAGAAAGAAAAAGGTTAAAAAAATAAATAAGTGGATCCCACGACACATACAAGCACCGAACTAACGAATGATATATGGTTCTTGAGGGGAGACACTTCCATTCATAACCATTAATCGCATTACCTCCAAACTTTGTCGTCTTACAGAACTTTCCGCCCATTATGTCCACTTCCGGCTGTCCCGCATCACACCGCGCTCCTGTCCCCCTCCCATCCATCCGTCCCGCCCGCCTACCTCCATTATCTCCAACATAATGCATGTCTCGACCCATTAATCTTACGTCCTCATCTATTTCTCATGATTCTGGCGTCCTTCCGTGTCTCTCTCCCTCTCCCCCTCTCCCTCTCCCTCTCTCTCTCTCTCTCTCTCTCTCTCTCTCTCTCTCTTTCAGGCTCGTCCTTTACTCCTTCATCCACCTCCATCTCTCCCTCCTCCTCCCAAGCCTTGACCTCTTTGCTAGAAGATAATAATTCCCACTTATCCCAAACTTATGTACCTGTGCACCCCTCCCTCGCCTGCTTCCCGCCTGCGCACCTGCCTGGGCCGCAGAGGTGTTGCAGGGGAAGGTCACATGAACCTACTTAGAGAAAACTTTTCCACGAGAACAGCCATCAAGGTGCAAGCATCTACTCCAGGACGTGAGGAGAAGGAGGAGGATGAGAGGAGATGGGAGAGGAGGAGGAGCAGGAGGGGGAGGAGGAGGAGCAGGAGGGGGAGGAGGAGGAGGAGGGGGAGGGAGAAGAGGAGGAGGAGGATAATGAGGAAGAGGACGAGGAGGACGAGGATGAGGACAAGGACGAGGTGGAGGAATAAGAAAACGAAGGAAAGGAGGCACAAGAAGTTTTTAAATAGGAGATTAAAAGAATTAAGAATAAGAGCAAAGGAAGAGGAGGGAGGAGGACAGGCTAGGAAAAAGAGACGAGAGAGATTACCGAATGATCAAGGGCAATGAGAAAGATTACGAATAGAACGTAACAGATCGAGAGGATGACACCCCCCTCCCCCTCCCCCCGAAAAAAAACATGAAATAGAAAAAAAGAAAAAAAGTCGAAGAAAGATGAAGAGAAGCTTTGATAAGAAAACAACAACAACAACAACAACAACAACAACAACAACAACAACAACAACAACAACAACAACAACAACGAGGAAACGGGTGTAAAAAAAAAAAAAAGAATATAGGTCGCCAGTGTTTAGGTGAAGGCCATGGCAAAAGAGAGAGAGAGAGAGAGAGAGAGAGAGAGAGAGAGAGAGAGAGAGAGAGAGAGAGAGAGAGAGAGAGAGAGAGAGAGAGAGAGAATGTTCCGCCGATAAAATACATACGAGACAAGAGATAAGTCGGACAGAATATGAACCAGAAAAAAGCAACAAAGGACAAATATTTCCCGAGAGATAAGAGAAGATTGACATAAAAAAAGAAGAAGAAAAAAAGGAAAACTGATCTGGAAAGGACACGAAGCAAAAAAAAAAGAAAAAAATAGTACAGATAGACACAGAGCAATGCAATCCACTTTCACTTCATGTATTACTCAGTGTTCTTCTTCTCATCCTTTTTTGGGGGTAACACTTCTTTCTACCATTTTTCTTTTTAGTCCTTTCCCCATTCATTTCTTACTTCAATAAAATCTCCTTCCATTCCTTTTTCCCATCCATTCATTCTTTACTTCCATGATTTTTTCAGTTCAGTCAATTTAATTTTGTTTTGGCTTTCCTATTCAATTTTCCTGATTTTCCTAAGATTTTATCAGGTCCGTCAGAGGAAAGAAAGATTACAGAAAGAGGGAAAAAGGCAGGGCGGTAGAACATTCAAGTTGCCGGTAATTAAAGGGAAGGAGATAGATTGTTAGGTCGGTAAAGAATTGTTATAAAATGGAGAAGGGACACGGTATAGGAGTTAAAAAAAAATACTGGGGGAAGGGAGAAGGAATGTAAAACAGAAAACCAAGCAAAGAGAGAGAATCGGAAGGAGATAGGGACGATAAATTACAAGAGGAGGAGGATGTGAATAGGAAAGAGGAAGAAAGGAGATAGAGATGTAAAGATGGCAGAACTAGGAATAATGGAAGAAGAAATAAGGAAGACCAGGCAGAAAAGGAGATAAAAGGAGAAAGAAAGAAGGTAAAATACAAAAAAATTATTGCCGAAAAAAGAGTAAGAAAAAAAAAGCTTGGTAGAAATGGCAATATGGAAAAGAAAGAGGATAAGAGAAGAAATTGTCTAAGAAATGGGAAAGGATTGGAAAATAGAAAGAAGGAAACTGGAAGAAATAGAGGAGATAAGACCCCAAAAAGGAGAGAAAGAGGAAACATATATAGGAAGGGTGGTTAGGCGTAAAAATTTTGGCACAGACGTAAGGAGAATAAGGAAACCAAAGACAAGGAAAGGAGAGTAAAAGAGGAGAAACAGATGGTTAGGAGTAGAATAAAGACTGATAAAAAGAGACTGGGATGATAGCGAAGGGAAAGGAAGGGCAGGGAAGGTAAGAGAGAGAGAGAGGGGGATGAAGATGAGAAATGGCAAACTGGATGCGAAGGGAAAGGAGATATATAGAGAGAGAGGGAAAGTTGGCATTCTCCCCAGAGGTCAAGGCTCCTAATGAGAAGTGTGTTCATCACGTGCTCGTTAGCCAACCTTAATGGGAAGATACACTATTCATGACTCTGCGGTGTGTGTGTGTGTGTGTGTGTGTGTGTGTGTAGGGTTTTTAGGACAAGGGTATCATGGTATCTGAATGAGCGGACCGGATCTGAATCGCCCTTTACGCCCACACCTTCGTTTGTTCCTGGATGTAGATTTCTGGATATTGAATACTTTACGAGGGGAAAGAAAGGATAGATAGTTAGATAGATAGATAGATAGATGGATAAAGAGAGAGAGAAGAGAAATAAGAGAAAACGTATACGAATTAGTGACCCCCTCAATCCATTGTATAACCCATTTCTCGCAGCCTCCCTTGAAAAACTATTAATTCCAAGCATAAAAGATCTGCCAAACAGCCAAATTAATACTGATTTACGCTCCATGCGGACATCTGCTTTAGGAAGAGGTGCTCGAAATCGTGTTGAATGCATTTATACGTTTGTCCTCCACTCGTGAATGTTAAAAGAGCTTGTTCAACCGTTAAGGTCACGAGTGAAATGAAAATACTGCACTTCATTCACACTCGCTTGCGTCTTGATTTTAATTATCGTTTGTCGTGTTGTGGTTGAGGAATTATTAATATATATGTGCAGGAGAGAGAGAGAGAGAGAGAGAGAGAGAGAGAGAGAGAGAGAGAGAGAGAGAGAGAGAGAGAGAGAGAGAGAGAGAGAGAGAGAGAGAGAGAGAGAGAGAGAGAGAGAGAGAGAGACACAGACAGAGAGATTAAAGGAAGAGGAAAAGCAGAATGGACTGAGAGAGAAAGAGAGAGAGAGAGAGAGAGAGAGAGAGAGAGAGAGCGAGAGAGAGAGAGAGAGAGAGAGAGAGAGAGAGAGAGAGAGAGAGAGAGAGCACCTTAAAGAAGATTAAAGGGAAGAGGAAAAGCAGAATGGACTGGAGAAGAAAAGAGGTGTGGAGGAAGGAAGCGAAGCGAAGCGAGCTGCAGGTAAGAGGGGTCGAGTGAAAGAAGGGAGAGAGAGAGAGAGAGAGAGAGAGAGAGAGAGAGAGAGAGAGAGAGAGAGAGAGAGAGAGAGAGAGAGAGAGAGAGAGAGAGAGAGACTGGAGAGTAGAGAGAGAGAGAGAGAGTAAATAGGATGAAAATGAGATAGAAGAGGAGGGCGCAAAGAGGGCAAAGGAGAGAAAGAGAAAGGCGCACAGGATGAGAAGTAACACGAGAGAATATTGGCCGAGGAGCGAGGCGGGATCAACCAGTATGTTTTATTTATCTGACAGGCTGAGAAGGGAAGCAGCGAGCGAGGGGGAGAGAGAGAGAAAGCAAAAAACAGAGGGACGGGGGGAGGCGGGTTGGAGCGAGAGAGGTAGGGAGGCTGGGGGGATGGAGTGAGAGAGGGAGTGGGAGTGGAAGGGTGGGAGAGAGAGAGAATAATGGAGGGATAGAGGAAGAAAGCAGAGGAAAAATGAAGGCCAGGTTGCAAAGGACGAAGATAAAAAAAAGACGGGAAATTAGTTTAAAATATCGGAAAACTTGCTTAATTCACGGGATCTTAATTTAACGAGAAGTAATATAAAAGTTAAAGCCCTAATAATGAGAGAGATAGATGGATATATTTAGATAGATAGATAGATAGGTAAATAGATAGATGGATGGACAGATAGATAGACTGTGTGTGTATGTGTGCCTGGGCGAGTGCGTGTGCGTGTGTGTGTGTGTGTGTGTGTGTGTGTGTGTGTGTGCCAATCCGACCTCCCATCTAATAGCCAATCCCTGCTGCCTCAACACAACTAACATACAAAAACAAACCATTCAAACCTAAAAAAAAATGGCATTGTTAATTAGTCGGCTTTAAAAGAGCTAAGTTACATTATCTGAGGGTCGATGAACCGCTAATATCTTTCAAAACAGACGTCGGTTTCTCCCCCGATGGTTTACAATGCCGCCGGGAGTTCCAATGTGAATCATGCCGCCTCGTTGGGGAAACACGGCAAAACTAATAACCATAAAGTAAGGGTTTTGCTGAATAATGTGCCGCCGCTCCGCTAAATTGGTTTTCTTGATTATTGTAAACAGATACTCGAGGCTTCTTGCTCTATCATCGGGAAATTTACAACCAACAGCTGCTAAGGTCGCGTTCACATATTAGCGAGAACTGAAAAAACATAAAAGCAGCGAGCCCGCCATCCCCGCCCTCAGCAGCATTAGCATACGTTAACGGCCTCACGAGGAAAATGAGAAAGAGTCAGCATTTATAGAACATTTGGGAAAACTATGTAGCAAAGTTCAAAGGTTTTCGATACAAATTGCGTATTCTCAATTTTCTACTAATATGGAAATAAAAGAACATTTCCTAGGGACGAATGAATAAATTTGAATACAATCACTGATCGGGATGGGAGACGCAAGGCCGCGGGAGCGTGTCAGGGCTGGTGCGAGTAATCCGCCGTGACCTGTTTCCTTAAAGAGCCATGAAGCTGAATTGGGAGCGGGAAACGTTTTGTTGTAAATCTGTTCTATAGAATATTTCCTCGTTTTACTAATAGGAAAATAAGGAAAAAGCTGTAGATTCGTTACCGATCACCATGAGCGAGGCGTTACACAAAATCCAATGATCTCGAAACGCCAGAGTGTGTGTATGGTGGATCTATTCAAGTTTTGCTGCTTTATGCTTCAAGCGAGGGCATTGGGCGGGCGTGTGTGTGTCAGTCACGGCGGGGCAGGAGAGCAGTGCGCGGCGTGGCGAGGCCCCTTTAATGGAACGGAAGTATTCACAATAAAAACTATTTGATTAAACATTTCTGTTGAGCCGTATATTACAGTGATCCTTATATATTGTCTATATTCTCTATGCATATCACTTTTAGTTTCAAGGCAAAGGCAGAGGCAAAGTTGCGTCGGTGTTCATCTCCGTCTCTTTGGTCCTTCAGCCTGTGGTGGGTAGAAATCCATTACCGTGGGACATGGGGCGCGTGTGACGTAAGGGTTACCACCGCTTACCTTCCCCAGGATTCGCCAGGTATCCATTTGTCTACCGACCTGACAGGGAGAATGAACAGCTGCGTGGGGTGTGCGGCTAAGGCCCCCTCCCTACAGAGCCGCCCCTTCAGTGAGCCCTGTCTCCCCCGCATGTAAACCCACACCCACCACCACCGCCGCCACCACCAGCAACAAGGGCCTCGCACTGTGCCTGCCTGCCGGGTTCGGTGATACATCAAGCACGCAAGGAGCACCGCCGCCCCGATAATCACCCGATACGCGTTAGACAAGAGAGCGTCGCCTCGCTGGTTCCTTCATATATTACTCTCCTCGACGCCGCTCTCTTTGCCCGCCTCCACGCCTTCTGTCGCTGCCTGCCGCTCGTCCATCATTACTGGGGCCTCTCCGCTGCCGGGTGGGGCTGCGGGGGCGGACTCTTAAGCTTTCCTCAGTCTCTTAACGATTACTTGAAGATGGCTTAATGGTGACGAGCAAAGAATGAGCGCGAATAAAAGATAAAGCAATATAAATGATAAAGTTGATGGAGTTATAATAGATGAATAGATGAATAGGGCTTAAGAGTATTAACTAACGAACGAAAGAGCCGCAGTCGAAATAACAGTACTGAGGATAAATGTGGTGGATGTGGGGAAAATAATAATGAGAATAATAAGGATGAAAATAACTCCACAAATAATAAAATAATAATTACAACAACAATAATAATGATAATAATGATAATAATAATAATAATAATAATAATAATAATAATAATAATAATAATAATAATAATAATAATAATAATAATAATAATAATAATAATAATAAAACATTCCATCACATTGCCAGCAGCTGAAAATATATTCCACAACAACGATGAGCTGCATTACAATAATTCGCGTTTTATTTATTTCATGTCATTGCTATGGAAAAAGTAAGCAAACATAAGGATACTCCCAAATGTACTGCTTGAGGGACCCAGCGAGTGGCGCGCACCTGCTTCAGCGTGGGGCGTGGGAAGCCGCGGCCCACAGGTGACACGCCCCGCCCCGCACCATGCCCTGCCATCCCACAATTAATGCGACATCCAAAGTTTTATCTTGTTTGTAGCACGTTGTTGCGTCAATATTGTTGTAAAATCTGGGAAAAGTCCTGATCAGTCCCATTCGTGCACAGCCACACATAAGGAAAAATAGTGATAAATATATTTTTTTGAAACGAGTTGTGATGTTTTCCCATTGTACAACCGCTGTTATCCTCTCTGATTCATTAGAGCCTAATCCTCCTGTTCCCAGTTCGACGCCAATCACTCGTTATTGCACATCCTGTAGGCACAATAAACGTTAACTAGCGCTAACGTAAATAACAAATACTGCGTGTAATTTGGCCATGTTAGTGACCAGATTATTCATCAGTGCAACGCGTATCATTAAAGGCACACAGACCCATAGGTGTACACACACACACACACACACACACACACACACACACACACACACACACACACACACACACACACACACACACACACACACACACACACACACTAGGGACAGGGGTCAGTACTCTGAAGCCTCCCGCACGTGTCACTTCACATGTTCATTAGTCTGCCGCCGCAAGAGGCTGGACGCAGCGCTGAGGTATGACGCGGGATATGGGTCAGCCGCCCCGCGACGATTAAACCTCCAGCCGTCGATTTTGGGGGTCATTGTCCGGCGACACGCTACACCCGTGCCACAAAGTACATGCCGTATAATAATCAAGGTAAACATTTAGGGCTCGTCGATAATTTGTGGCCATTTCCGTGAGTTTAAAACACGGAAGCCAATGCTGGCTGCGGCATTAATGGTGACCAATTGTAAAGGTGATAAGATTGAAAAAACATTTTTCCGATATTTTTTTCCAATAAAATGACGCATTTTAATTCTTATTTGAAGTTGCATCTTTTTTTATGATCATATAACATTTGCTTTACACAGCAAGTAAAAAATATTCTATTAAATCCTCTCGGTTAATTAAGTTCATTGATTCAAAATTTTACATATACCGAGTTTTTTATGTGATTTAAAATTTTACAGTAGTTTTTTAATAGTTTTCTGAGCTTTGTAACGAATTTATACAAGTTGGAGATTTAAAAAACCGGTAGAAATTGCTCACTGAATTCTTCAGATGAAAACATCCGTCAGATTGGAAATATTTCAGAGATACAATCATTTCAGGCCGAAAGAAAAAAAAAATAATTATGTCATGTTGCAGAACTAAATCGTAGGGAAAACGTCTAGATAACGTATTCAACCTGACCATATTTGACCGTTAGGCGCGAGTTTCCATCCCTCGAGCAATGGATATTAGACAAAAATGCGAGTATCGTGGGGCGCCACCTCTTCTTTCACTGCCGTCAGGTTATTTGCTCATAAGCCACCAGAAAGGTAGCTGGGTGTGGTAGTCTTCGCCCGGAACTGAAGGATATGTCAATGGACCAACAACGTGGGTATCACAGGAACACTCCCCCTCCACGTTCGTGTCAAAACAAGCGTTACTCACTTATAAGGTTAGAGCCCTGACGCAGACCTTACACAGTATTTTTTGGAGGAGTTCTTTCACTGCACTGTGCTTTACAATAAGGAAGTGAGCGTGACCAAGAAAGGGAAAAAGGTCTCAATTTTGATTCACGTGAGGAAGGTGTTGGGGGGGGGGAGGGGGTAGGGTGGAGACATGGAGGGCGGTGGTGGGGAGAGTGGAGTTGTGGAGGGCAGTGGTACCCAGAGGTTTAATGGGTTATCGGGGGTTCAGCAACGTCCCGCCGACATCTGCTTAGTTCCCTCATTCTCTCCATGAGATCACAACGCATTTACGAGACCTAAGGCATTTTACCGTGCGTGTGACAGGCTGCAGGTTTGGTAGACAAGAATGAAGGTCACGCTCACGCCACGTTTAGACAAAGGTGCCACTTTCTAATTTCTCCGAGCTAAGTAACATGTGAACAAGTTTCTCATAATTATAGTTTATGAAAAAATATTGTAGTACACACACAAAGAACAAGAGCAAGCCCACGGACAAGTTTCCTTTTCTCTACAGATATGTGGCGTCTACTTCTGAACACGTTAGGTTTAGTCAGGTTAGGATGGGATTCTAATACAGGCAGAGAGATTACAGACCCAGAGCGTTAATCACTTTGCTTTTCAACTCATCCCCGACACAAATAAATGACTGGGACGTTCATAAGTGTTGATAACTGCACCTTCCATGTCAAGGATGGCAATCCTAAACGAGGAAAAAATTTGACTAAATTAAATCTGCATGGGCCACGGTCACCGCCACAACATCCCGCCCAGCTGCGTGCCTCCCGGGCCTCAGCGGCAGCACTCAGCGTCTTTTCATCGCTGCACACATGCTCTCCTTTCACCCCGCGGCCTGGAGGGACTCAAAATCCATGGAGAGACTTGCTCCCGCCGTGGAGACGCTGAATGATACCGGGGTATGCAGGCAGCAACCTCGACCACCGGGACCACCACGCCCCTAGGACAAGGTGAAGCGAAGAGGAGCGTGACGGAGGACACTCGCATGAACATCATTTCTCCGTTGAACGATGCTTCCCTCTGCTCTACAAACTATTCTGCATTATATACTTTGCAAATTATTCTTGTAGTCTACGTCAAGCCTATTTGTTCTCATCATTATATTGATACTTTCCATTTTATTATAAAATCGTTCCTTAATTTTAATAATACAAATAATGAGTTTCGGGAAAAATCCAGCATATGAATTTGTTTCAACATTTTCTGCTACAACAAAAATTTTTTTTCATTTTTTTTGTTGTTGTTTAGATGGCGGTGGTGGAGGCTGGGGCGGTAATGGTGGCGCTGGCAGCTTAAAACATAAAAGTTTTGTTAAAAATATAAAACTATAAACAACAAAAATGTTTATTTCTACTTTTTATACATTTTAATGAACCACTGAGCTCTCTCTCTCTCTCTCTCTCCAGTTATTTTCATTTCTTCAAAATTACACAGCAGCGTAGCGTCCGACCTCCATAATTCACGCCATTTGTTTTACGTTCATCTCCTTCGCTCTTCCCTCCACCCTCCTTTTCTTTCTTCTTCCTTCCCTTCGTCCGTTTCAGTCTTAGCTTCGAGTTACGTTTTTACTTTTCTCTCGTTTTATTTCCCTTGTAGCTCATCTTCCTTTCTCTTTGTCCGTTTCCTGTCATCGCAACTCATCCCCTTTCGACAATTTCCTGGTTTTCCACCCAAATTCTCCGCTGCTCGCCATTGATTTCCTTCGTTAATGTTTTATGTCTCCTGCCGTCGCCTTCTTCCCCGTCATCAGCTTGATTAATTAATTTTCTCCGCCTGTATTCCTCTTTGCTCCCTTCACTTGCCTCCTCTCCGGTCGAGTGCATCATTCACACACACACACACACACACACATACACACACACTGCAATACAAGGAAGATCAAACAAATAAAAACCAACTATCAAACATACACACTTAGGCAAATAGTTATCTCTCTCTCTCTCTCTCTCTCTCTCTCTCTCTCTCTCTCTCTCTCTCTCTCTCTCTCTCTCTCTCTCTCTCTCAATTGATAATGCTTGATTTTTCCTTTCACGTTCATCACAAGGAGTGCACACCCATACACACCATATGCAAAGGTGATGCCGGAAAAGGTGCAGCGGGGGCGGGGAGGGGGGGAGGGGGGCGCCGCACCTTTGTCCGGCATCACCTGTGCATATATTAACGTGTAAGTGAATCACCTCTCAGATAATTATTCGCATACTGATTACGGTAATGGACTTTTTCGTATAAATACATTACACCGGAAACCATTCTCCCTCCCTACCTACTTTACTCTCGCGCAGATGAGCATTAATTAGCTCTATAGATTTGTCCACGCACGTAGAAAGGTTATTATTAAGTTATTTCCAGCCCTTGAGACGCGGTGGATGGCAGTCAATTAGGATTAGCGGGAGATTTACAGGTTTTGTGGACAAAGAGGTTCGGTGGCGCTGCTCGTCAAGACCCTCCCCGCTTTTTTGTCTTTCCTGAAGCTACAAGTGTTGGCTTTGCTCCTCGTTACTTGATGCCTCAGTGAATGAAGAGATCCGGCTGACCAACGATCTTTCCTTAACTTTTGTGCGAGAAGAGCATATTGGTTTGTTGATTCAGACACACACACACACACACACACACACACACACACACACACACACATACATACATACATACATACAGACAGACAGACAGACAGACAGACAGATAGACACACACACACACACACACACACACACACACACACACACACACACACACACACACATACCTAAATACATACAGACATAGACAGACAGACAGACAGATAGACACAGACACAAATAAACACACACACACACACACACACACACACACACACACACACACACACACACACACACACACACACACACACACACACACACATACATACATACATACAGACAGACAGACAGACAGACACACACACACACACACACACACACACACACACACACACACACACACACACACACACACACACACACACACATTTCTTCATATCGTGTTCTTCTCTCCTTTAAACATTTCTACAGGACTAGCATCGTATTTTTTTTTTCATTTAGACATACATAATCTTGCATATAAACATACATACAGACTGACACAGGCAAATAGATAACCCCCCCCCCCCCCCACACACACACACACTTTTCTTCATATCGTGTTCTGGGTGCAATGGTTCGTGCGCCAAGGTACAGATTCAGGGGCCACAATTTAATTAAGTCTGGGAGAGGCAGCGGCCACACCACCTGCCAGCTGTTCTCTCTCCTCCCGGCAGAGTCGCTACACGCTCCCGGAGAACACCAGCACCAGCAACAGCCTAAACGACGCGGCCAGAACCTCGGCGTCACTTAGGGTTGGGGAGAGTTTGTTGGTCTTGGTCACGGCAGGTTCTAATTTAGAGACAGGGACGGATATACACTCCTAAAGCCGTGTATGCCTAAAATTGTACCCTCGCGTGAGTTAGCAGTTTAAGATTCAGGTTCTAAATTCGTGAGCATGTGTTTCAGAGGACGCAATGCAGTCTTTCACTAGTCAAATTGATATACTTTATTTCAGGCTTCTATTTTGAGACAGGGACGGAAATACACTCCTACAGCCGTGTATGCCTAAAATTGTACCCTCGCGTGAGTTAGCAGTTTAATATTCAGGTTCTAAATTCGTGAGCATGTGTTTCAGAGGACGTAATACAGTCTTTCACTAGTCAAACTGATACCCTATTTCAGGCTTCTATTACTTCTGAAGGAGGAATATCTGTGCTTTATATCTTCTTACTTTCAAAGCTTCCATGACGATATAGATAGATAGCGAATGGACAGGAGAATATGTGGGGATGATATGATGTAGTGGCCCATCTGATCCTCCTATCGACGCGCAGGTAAGGGATATCGACCTAGAGAGGGAGGATGAACAGTATTTTCGTACTTTTAAAGCTTCCATGACGATATAGATAGATAGCGAATGGACCGGAGAATATGTGGGGATGATATAACGTAGTAGCCCATCTGATCCTCCTATCGACGCGCTGGTAAGGGATGTCGACCTACCAGAGGCTCAGAGGTAGAAAATAAACACGGAGGCGAGCGACGAGACCAATCAGAGACTACTTCTCGCCCCCTAAGACAGGAAATGAAGCTTGACGAGGATGAGCCGTCTGTGAGCTTCCTCGTTTTCTATATATTTTTGTTTTCTCGATTTCATGCTAGTTTCTCTCTCCGACTGATGGCATTTATGTGTTGTGTGTGTGTGTGTGTCTGTCTGTCTCTGTCTGTCTGTTACTGTCTCATACACACACACACACACACACACACACACACACACACACACCCTAAGTGGTTTATTGCAGCTTACCACTCCCTCTTCCCCCTTCATCCTCCACCCTGCCCTCCTTTCCTCTCATCTCCTCGCGCCCCTTCATCCCCCCCCACCCTCACACCTCCTCCCGTCCAAGGCTATATTTGCAGGGACTCCGCGCATACCCCTTCAGGCTAAACCCATACTCCTAGTTCCAACCATTACTCTCATTTCTTCCTTTCATATCGTTGGCTGGAATGCAATACTTCCGCTAATATTCCCTCCGCAGTCCCCCGACCCTTCTCCGCTTTGGTTTCCGCTCAACACAAACAGACCAAAAAGTGAGCGACCGTTTCAAACAAGTAAATAAGTCGCATCTGACACAACGGTGACTGCAATTACTCTCTTCGGCCCATTTAGTAGAGGTTTTATGGAGGGATTGTAATGGAGAGTTTAAACCACTTCCACTGCGAACCTAATTCCTTTATCACGGTATTTTTCCAACTCGCTCCTGACGCGGATTTATCGAATGGGTGAATGCTTATGGGCGGGAGGGTCGGGAGGGATATATATAGGGAGGGAGAAAGGGAGAAGAGTGAAGAGATAGGGAGGGGAGGAGGGAGTAGGAATGATCTAAATGGAGTAATGGATATTTGTATGGCTGGATGAGGAAGGAAAGAATTAGAAAGGTGAGGTAGATGGTTGAGAGAGAGAGAGAGAGAGAGAGAGAGAGAGAGAGAGAGAGAGAGAGAGAGAGAGAAAGGAGGACATACAGAATTAATGAATGAATGAGAAAGAGAAAGAGAGGGGAGGAGAGGATGAACAAACATACTTACATAACACACACACACACACACACACACACACACACACACACACACACACACACACACACACATACAGCAGAAAGACACGAAAGATAGATAAATAGATCGACAAATTAATAGAGAAAACAGAGGCAGAACACAAAAGAAAAAAAAAAGAGACACACACCTCTTACAAATGAAACAATACACCTCTACCACGGCGACATTTTACCCGTTTTTTTTTTTTTTTTATCGCCGCGTAAGAAAAGAATCCACCAACAAGGCCCCGGGCACTTGGATGATCAAAAGAAACAGGAAAGTGACTCTCGACCCCCACTCCACTCGGGGAGCCGATGAATATTACAGCGAGGCAGCTATTGCACGGAGACCCGATTCCACGGCCCCGAAACTAAAGAGGAAGTGAAGGAAGAACATCGAAGGTAGGGGAGAGGTAGATAGATAGATGAAGTAGGGAGATGGATATAGATAAAGATAGATAGAACGAGACACCAGGAGAAAGAAAGGTAGGTATGAAAAGGAAGAAGAGTAAAGGACTAAGAAAATTAAAGAGGAAGTGAAGGAAGAAGATCGAGGTTAGGGGAGAGGTAGATAGATAGATGAAGTAGAGAGATGGATAAAGTTAGATAGAACGGGAGACACCAGGAGAAAGAAAGGTAGGTATAGAAATTAAGAAAAGTAAAGAACTAAGAGAATTAAAAAGGAAGTGAAAAGAGAAGATCGAGGTTAGGGGAGAGGTAGATAGATGGATGAAGTAGAGAAGTGGATAAAGATAAAGTTAGATAGAATGACAGACACCAGGAGAAAGAAAGGTAGGTATAGAAATTAAGAAAAGTAAAGCACTAAGAGAATTAAAGAGGAAGTGAAAGGAGAAGATCGAGGTTGAGGGAAACATAGATAGAGCGACAGAGATAGAGAGACGCCTAGAGAAAGACATGCATAAAAATAATTAGAATCGAAAATATGAGAATTAAAAAGGAAGTGGAAAAAAAGAGATCGATTTTGGGGAGATACAGATAGATAGACGAAGTAGAGAGATAGATAAAGATAAAGATAGATAGAACGAGAGACGCCAGAAGAAAGACAGGTTAGTGAAAAAGGAATAAAAGTGAAGGAAAAAGAGTAAAATGTAGGAGAATTAAAGAGGAGTAAAGCAAGATGATCGAGTTTGAATGAGATATTGATGGATAGATAAACGAAATAGACAGATAAAGATAGACCGGGCAAAAGACAAATAAGTGAAAAAAAGGAAGAATCTTAAAAACGAGGATTGAAGAGGAAGCATAGGAAAAAAGATCGAGGTTGGTATAGATAGAAATAGACAGAAAGAAAGAAATAGACAGAGGCCAGTTGAAAAACAGGTAAATATAAAAAGAATAAAAATCAAAAACAAAAAACTAAAGAAAAAAAGAATATAAGAGGCTGAGAGAGAGAGAGAGAGAGAGAGAGAGAGAGAGAGAGAGAGAGAGAACGCTTGAACAAAGACAGAAAATATAAAATGGAATCAGAATCGAATATAAGAGAACTAAAGAGGAAGTGAAGGGAGACGACGGAGGCTGTGGATAGATAGACAGATAGACGAAACAGATAGACAAATAGATAGAAACAGGCACAGACCTAAAGAAACCCAAGTAAGTATAAAAAGTAACATTAAAAAAGAGAAAAGAAAAAAAACTGATGGAACGTACTGCGAGAGATATCGGCGCCGCAAATAAAAGAAAGGAATAAGGAAAAAAACCGAGACCTTACGTAGCACTGAATAGGTAAAAAGAAGGAAAAAGAATCGTGCGACATAACAAACAGAGGCGAATAGCAAAACGAAAATGTGAAACTCAGTAAAAAAAAAAATATGCAAAACTAAATATGGGAAGGAAAAAAATAAGCGATACCACGAAAAAAAAAGCAAATGACAAAGATTATATATGAAAACCAGTAAGAAACATGCAGGAAAAAATAAATAATTGACAGGAAAATTACGCGACATCATGAAAAAAAATGAAAATAACAAAACATTAATATGAAAATCAGTTAAAAATAAAAAGGGAGAAAGAGCAGAGATCAGGGAAGAGGGAAAAAGCAGTAAAAATATGCAGGAACACCAAAAAGAAAAGTGATAAAAAAGGAAAAGGTCAAATAAAAGAAGAAAAAAGTCGTAAATGAGATAGATAAAAAAATGTAAAAAGGTAGATATCAGAGGAGAGGAAAAAGTCGTAAAAATATGAAAGAAAAAAAAAGCGAGGACACATAAAAAAGGGAAAATCAGTAAAAATATGTATAAAAAAGGGAAAGAAAAAAGGGAAGAGGCAGATAAAATTAAAAAAACGTAAAACTATTTAAGAAAACTATGAAAGGAAAAGTTATAAAAAAGGGAAATGACAAATAAAATAAAAAAAAGTAAAAATACGCAACAAAAACAGCTAAGAAAAAGGAAAGGGGTAGAGGAGGCAGAGGAGGAAAAAAGTAAGAAAATGCAAGAAAACAAAAAAATAAAGGGATAAAAAAGAGGAAGAGCAGAGATCAGAGGAGAGGCCGGCACTGAAGACCCCTAAGCACCCGAGACAAGGCGGAGGCGCTCATCCTATTTTTTTTTTTTTTTTTGGGGGGGGGGTCGCGTCTCTTTCATCTCCCGAGGGCACGACACGACGCCTCCCTCCCTCCCTTCCCCCTCCTTCTCCCCCTTTATCCACCCTATCCCTCTCCACTTACTCCACTTTCTCTCCCATTTCCTTCCACACCTCCCTTGGGCGGCCTTGTCTAATGTGTGGGTGTGCGTGTGTAAGTGGGTGGATGTGTGTGTGTGGTGTGTGTGTGCGTGTGTGTGTGTGTGTGTGTGTGTGTGTGTGTGTGTGTGTGTGTGTGTGTGTGTGTGTGTGTGTGTGTGTGTGCGTGTGTGTTGCGTTCCCTGCTCATATTTCTACTTCGTGTACGTTTTTCATTAGTTTTCTTCTTTTATCTCCTCCTTCACTTCCTCTTTCTCCTCCTCTTATTTCTTCTCCTCCTCCTCTTCTTTCTCCTCCTCCTCTTTTTCATCGTTTTTTTTCCTTTTCCCTTCTCCTCCTCGCGTCTTTCCCTTATTTCATCTTTATGCTCCTCCAAGCTTTCTTCTTTCCTATATTAAATTTTCTTTCCCTTCCCACTGCCGTGAATAAAACATTTGCAGATACGATTAATACTGATGATATTTCTTCAACTACTACTAATAATTATACTAATACTAATACTAATAATACTAATAATAATAATAATAATACAACTCCCCCCTTTACATAGAATTCCTCCTCTTCAACCTCCTGCTCACTTACACCTGCTCCTCCCTCCTAAACTCCTCCTCCTCCTCCTCCTCCCTCTCACCTGCTCGCGGTAATCAGATTCAGCGTCACCTGAGGCTCGCCCGCCGCCATCATTTCAACACAACGATCACCCAAGACTTTTATCTCAGACCAACTTGAGGTAAGGCGTCACGGAGCTGGTACCTTCCCTTTGCCTATCCCCTCAGCATCCCTTGTCTTCTCTTTCCCCTTCCCCATTCACACCCTTCACCTATCCCCTCAGCATCCCTTGTCTTCTTTTCTCCCTTCCCTTCCCCATTCACAGCTATCACCTCTCCCTTCACCTTTCCCCAGTCTTTCCTCTCTCCCTTCCCTCCTCTACCCATGCCTGTCACTTCTCCCCTCCGCATCCCTTGTCTTCTTTTCTCCCTTCGCTTCCCCATCGACACCCTTCAACCCATCCCTCACCTTCCCCTTGTCTCTCCTGTCCTTTTTTCCCTCTCCACACCTGTCACTTCCCCTCCTCTCTCCCCTAACCTTCCTATTGTCTAGTCGCCCTTCAATCCTTTCCTTTTTATAATTTTCCCTGTTCTCTATTCTCTCCCCTCATCTTCCCCTTTGTCTGTTCTCCTTTCTATTCTCCTGTCTCTATCACCTTCCCTTCCTCCCTTCCCTTTCCTTCCCCTCGTGTATCCTTTCTTCCCCTTCCCACTTTCACTTGTTACGTTCTCCTCCATTCTCCCCTCACCTTCCTTTACTTAAGCCTTCATTCCTTCACTCCCCTTCTCAATATCACTTTCCCCTCCCTTTTCCCTTTACTTCCCTCCTGTTTCTCATCTGCAGCTTCCCATTTTTCTCTCTTTCCTTGATCTTTCCTTCCCTTCTCCTTTATTTGCAACCTTCTCCCTATTTGTTTTAACCCTCCCCTTCTCTTTCCAAACATATGATTTTATCTTACTCTCCCTCTCCTTCCACCTTCTTCTTTACTCTCCCCTACAGCTTCCAACCCTCGTCTCCCTCGCCGTAAGCATCACCTCTCCCTCACACATCGTCTTTCCTTCCCCTCCCTTCATAATCTACAGGCTTTCTCTCTCTCTCCCAGTTTTGCCACCCTCACTCCCCTCTCTCCCTTATCCGACAGCTTCAGCATCCTTCAATATCAGCTTCCCCCTTCCTCTATTACTCAGCTCCCCTTTCCGTCCGTTCCCTTGCACTCCCCACTTATCTATCCCTTTTAACACCTTTACCTGTCAACATCCAGTACCATCCCCATCACAAGCTTCCTTATATCATCTCCACCTCGCCTCCACTCCCAGAGCTGTCATTACTCCACTCCCTTATCCCTTTTCTGTCATGTTAACTTCCACTTTCATCCCTTCTTCGTCCGCTGAGGGGAGGGAGAAACGCTTCATCTCTCTACTTCCCCTCCCTTCTCCTCCTCCCTCAACCATTTATCTCTCCTTACCTCCTCCTCCTCCTCCTCCTCCTCCTCCTCCTCCTCCTCCTCCTCCTCCTCCTCCGTCAGGTCTCATTTAACGCCCTTCCATTCCAGCCACTTAGCCACCTCTGTCCCTCTTGGTTTCACACCCTTGCCTTCTTCTCCTCCTCCTCTTCCTCCTCATCCTTCGCTTCCCCTCTTCTTCCTTCACTTCTTTTTCCTTCTCCTCCTCCTCCTTCCCGTCTCTCCCTATATTTGTTTCCTTCTTTTATACGTGTCTACCCAACCTCCTCTTCCTCCTCTTCTTTCGCTTCCCCTCTTCTTCCTTCACCTCTTTTTTTCCTTCTCCTCCTCCTCCTTCCCCTTTCTACCTATAATCGTTTCCTTCCTTCATATGTGTCTACCCACCCTCCTCTTCCTCCTCTTCTTCCTTCACCTCTTTTTTCCTTCTCCTCCTCCTCCTTCCCCTCTTCTTCCTTCACCTCTTTTTTTCCTTCTCCTCCTCCTCCTTCCCCTCCCTACCTATACTCGTTTTCCTTCTTCATATGTGTCTACCCGACCTCCTCTTCCTCCTCTTCTTATCTTTGCCTTTCTTTTCGTTTTCCTTCCGTTTCTTCCCTTAGTCTCGTTTCACTGAATGGTGGGTTTTTATTCTGCAGTCTCACATTTTCCGTTTTCTGTAATGTTTGTTGAGTTTTCGTTTTTTTCTGCTATCTTCTTTTTTTTTTTTTTTTTTTACAGCAAGGGAGACAGATTAGGGGCAATGAAACAAAACCAAGCAAAAAAACGGTCCCGCCTCCTCCTGTGTTACATAACCAATTCAGTAAACTATTGATGAGAGGAAAGATGATGGAAAGAAAGAGATGAAAAGGCTGAAAGTCACTGGCAAGTTCACACACACACACACACACACACACACACACACACACACACACACACACACACACACACACACACACACACACACACACACACACACACACACACACGTACATTTCTTGGTCTATCACACCTTTGGGATCAAGTTAGTCTCTCTCTCTCTCTCTCTCTCTCTCTCTCTCTCTCTCTCTCTCTCTCTCTCTCTCTCTCTCTCTCTCAATCTCTCTCTCTCTCTCTCTCTCTCTCTCTCTCTCTCTCTCTCTCTCTCTCTCTCTCTCTCTCTCTCTCTCTCTCTCTCTCTCTCTCTCTCTCTCTCTCTCTCTCTCTCTCTCTCTCTCTCTCTCTCTTATCTGATCTTTTATTCATTTTATTCCGTATCTTTTTTCATACACTTTGACACGCATTTTTCTGATTTTTATCCACTTATCAATTCAGTCAGTCTGTTGGTCATCTTCCCCATTCCACCTACGCCCCTTCCTTCTTTCTTTATCCTGCCCCTCAGCCCTTCCACCCTGTCTCTTCCTCGTCTACTCCATTACAATATTTTTCTTCTCTTTTCTTTTTCTTTTTGCTATTACATCCATTGCTTTCTTTGATGAATTCTGATGTACCTTCGGGATATCGTCTCTCTCTCTCTCTCTCTCTCTCTCTCTCTCTCTCTCTCTCTCTCTCTCTCTCTCTCTCTCTCTCTCTCTCTCTCTCTCTCTCTCTCTCTGTCTTCTTTTCACATCCTCCTTCTCATCGTTATTTCTTCCCCCTATTCCTTTTCGCTTCCTCCTTCTCTTATTTTCGTTATTTCTTTCCCCCCTTTCTTTTCTCTTCCTCCTTCTCTTCGTTATTTCTTCCCCCTATTCCTTTTCGGTTCCTCCTTCTCTTATTTCCTTTATCTCTTTCCCCTTTCCATTTTCGCTTAATTCACCTCTTTTGTTATTTCTTTCCCTCTTTCCCTTTTTGCTGCCTTGTCTTCTTTTCGTTATTTCTTCCTCTTTTTCCTTTTCACTTCCTCTTTTTCTTCTTTTCGTTATTTCTTCCTCTCTTTCCTCTTCGCTTCCTCCATTTCTTCTTTTCGTTATTTCTCCCCCCTTTTCTTTTCGCTTCCTTCTCTTCTGTTCGTTATTTCTTTCCCTCTTTCCCTTTTCGCTTAATCCTCCTCTTTTGTTATTTCTCTCCCTCTCTCCCTTTTCGCTCCCTTGTCTTCTATTCGTTATTTCTTTCCTTCTTCGCCTTTTTGCTTAATCCTCCTCTTTTATTATTTCTCTCCCTCTCTCCCTTTTCATTCCCTTGTCTTCTGTTCGTTATTTCTTTCCTTCTTCCCCTTTCCGCTTCCTCCTTCTCTTCTTTTCGTTATTTCTTTCCCATTTCCTTTCCGCTTCCTCCTCCTCCTCAGCCATGGCCGGCACCCCTTTTACTGCTGCTTCTTCGCCATCACCGCCGCTGTCTCCAGAATCACCGATAAACATTACCCCCCAACACCACCAGAATCCCAAGCAGCCATCATCACCGCCATTCCTCACCACCATTACTGCCATCATCACACCACTACCCGAATACGCCTTTTTTTATCACCACCGGTAAGATCTCACTCCCTCGATCACCACCACCTGCGAAGCGTCTATCACCGCCACCGCCGCGATCCTGTGTTCCTGTCCTTAATGACGCTCAGCAGCCTTGTCCCCGTTCGTGTTTTTATCATCGCAACAATGGAATGAATAAAAAGGAACAGCCAGCGTGGGTTTCTGTCGCCGTTATCGCCACCAATCAAGGTCATCCTCACCACCACCACCACCACCACCACGCCGTGATTGTTCTAACACCAGCGAGTAAAAAGAAATCACGACCACCAGTGAAAATCTGCACCACCATCATCATCATCACCATAGCCCCTGCTACTTCCCCACTCCACCACCACCACCACCACCATCACCGTTACTGCCCACCTCATCCCCCCTCCCTCCCCCCTCCCCCAGCACCATCATCAACACAGTGCGCACAGAAACCATAGTACAGGCAAAATTGCTCTCCTATATATTACTGAGGCTCAAAGCTCGTGGAAAAAATAACAAAAATCTGCAAGAGTTGCATTAAAAATCAGAGGTCGAACTGCGATCGGCTTTGAAAAACACGGGAGTCATTTTGCATAGTTGATTTCTGGTGCTGGTTCGGGATTTATAAATGAGAACAGAAAGGAACGATATACTGGCAGACTTTTGTGTGGGAAATATGTGTGTGTGTGTGTGTTTGTGTGTGTGTTTGTGTGTGTGTGTGTGTGTGTGTGTGTGTGTGTGTGTGTGTGTGTGTGTGTGTGTGTGTGTGTGTGTGTGTGTGTGTGTAGAAAGTGAAGAAAACAGTTTTTGCGTCACAAAGAGCAAGAGTAAGGAGTTTCCAGACTTTGTTTTTGTATTTCAGCATCATTTGTCACTTTTTCAGTGCAGGCAAATGGATGGAAAAGATAAATTGCAACATGTAGACACAACAGCCCGGCGCAAGGAAACGCACCGGCAAACAGATCCATTTAATGCCTCATTCAAAACGATAAAAAAAATCGAGTTTTTCAAAGAAATTATGGTGATTAAACACATTTTTCAGCGCCTCGTGTTCGCAATCCTCGGCAGGCAAGGAACGGTATATTTTCGTGGCATTATTTCAAATCGACAGATGGCCGATACAAAGACGGTGGTGGTGGTGGTGGTGGTGGCTGGGGTGTTGGTAATAGTGCCAGTGGTATTGGTGGTGGTGGTGGTGGTGGTGGTGTGGTGGTGGCTGTGATGGTGGTAGATGGGGTGTTGGTAGTGGTGCTAGTGGCATTTATGGTGTTAGTGGTGGTAGTGGTGGTGGTGGTGGTGGCGGCGGAGGTGGTTGTGATGGTAGCAGCTGGTGTGTTGGTAATGGTGCTTATATATAGTGAAGTGGTGGTGGTGGTGGTGGTGGAGGTGGTGGTGGTGGTGATGGTGATGTTAGTGGTGACCTTGTTTGCAATAGTTACAGCTACACACATTCGCAAGCAAGCAAAAAACAAAAGATACACTGAACATAAAAAAAAAACAGACGCAGAGGGACAAGGAGGAAAGAAAACAGAATAGCGAAGGAAAGAAGTCGGCCGGGGAAAATAAACATCTCAGGGAAGGGAATGGAAAGAAAGCCACTAACTCTTGCCTGACCCGCCTGCGTGAAGGAAAGGCTTGACGAACACAGAGACAGGAAAAAGGGAGAGGAAGACGAGGAGGAGGAAGAGAAGCAGAAAAACAAGAATGAGAATGGAAACTAAAGGCAAAAGAAGGAGATAAAGTGGAAGACAAGAGCGAAGGAGGCAAAAGAGAAGCAGAAAACAAGAATGATAATGGAAACTAAATACAAAAGAAGGAGATAAAGAGGAAGACAAGGGCGAAGGAGGCGAAGGAGAAGCAGAAAAACAAGAATGAGAATGGAAACGAAGACAAAAGAAGGACATGAAGAAGACGAGCGCGAAGAAGGAGGAAGAGAAGCAGAAAAACAAGAATGAGAATGGAAGCTAAAGGGAAAAGAAGGAGATAAAGAGGAAGACAAGGGCGAAGGAGGCGAAAGAGAACCAACAAAAAACAATAAGAATGAAAACTAAGGGGAAAGAATCATGGACATAACACGAAAAAATAAAGCAATGAATGAATTAGCAATATAGAAAATGACGAGGGGGAGAGGAGAGGAGAGGTGAAGATGAAAAAGGAGAGAAAAAAATAAATAAGAGTAAATTAAGGAAAAAAGCATATCATGAACGTAATTGAATGACGAAGAACGGGAAAAAGGAACGGAATAGAGGAGTGGCAGTCTTGTAAAAGGAGAAAGAAGAAAGAGAAGGGTGAATGCAAAGGCGGTGAACGAAACAGAGGGAAAACAGGAATGAAAGAAAAGTACGAAAAAATGCGAATCGAGAATAGAAGAAAAAGCGCGATGGAAAATGGGATAAAAGGAAGAGCAAGAGGATGATGATAGTGTTGTAAAAGGAGAATGGTAAAAAGAAGTTAATAAAAATGCAAGTAAAAATGTTAATGAAGCTTAATGGAGACGCAAGGAGGAGGAGGAGGAGGAGAGGAGGAGGAGAAGTGGGGAGAAAGAGAAAGAGGAGGAGGCAGAGGAGGAGGAGGAGGAAGAAGAGGGAGTGAAAGAGGAGAAGCAAGAGTCAGGTATCGGAAAAAAAGGATTAGGAAAAACAAAACGAAGGAACAAATTAGAAACAAATAAAAAATGTAGAAAGACGGAAAATAACTTAGAATCAGAAACTAAACAAAAAAAAAATGAAATGCTGTACACGTCCGAATAAAAGCTTAAAAAAAATAAAACGAAGGAAAGAAATAATGAAAATAAAAGATAAAATTGTAGAAAGACGGAAAATTATTTAAAAGCAAAAAACAACAGAAAATGAAAAGTGTACCAAAAAAGGCCAAGAACAAAAAATAAAAGAAAATTGCAGGACATGAAAAAAAAATCAGGTAGTCAGTAGAAGCATGACAGACGAGATAAAAGAAACACACGAAGACTGACAGGAGTAGCAACACCATCACCATCATCACCATCACCACCACCACCTGCATAACCATCATCATCACCATCACTACCATCACTAAAAACCACAATCACCACCACCACCACTAGCATCACCACTACCACCACCACCATCACAGACAACACCAATACCACCAACACCACCAAGCAACAAAACATCAAAAGGAAAGAGAGAAAGAGAGGCGGGGAGAAAAAAAACAAAATCGATCAAGAAATACTTTAAAGAAGAAGAGAGAGAGAGAGAGAGAGAGAGAGAGAGAAAATAAAAAATAGAAGATGGCAACCGTGCATGATATTTCCTTCCTCGCCGCTGGCCGTGGGTTCAGAGTCTACTTGGAAACCGTTCTTATTTGCTTCCATGCCTCTTCTTTCTTTTTTTCCATTTTTCTCTCCATTTTTTACTCTTTTCTGTTGATTCATACGTGTCTCTCTCTCTCTCTCTCTCTCTCTCGCTCTCTCTCTCTCTCTCTTTCTTCACTTTTTACTTCTATTTTATTTCCTTGTCTTCTCCTCTCTTTTCGTCTCTCCGTTTTCTACTTCATTCGAGAACTATTTTTACTTCACTTCTTTTGTTTTGTCGTACGTTCACCATTGATTTATTTTATTTTATTTTATTTATTTCTCTTGCTCCGAATTTTCTTTCTTTCCTTTCCCCACATTTATTCGCGTTCTGATTCGTTACACTTCCGGTTTCTTTTTTGCTGTTATCGTTGTGAGAATGTATTATGCAACGTGTATTTCTCTTTCCAAGTATTCCTCACTTTTTTTTCTTGTACCTTTTTATCAGCCTCGAGTGAATGTCTGATGTAACGTCTCAAGTTCTTTTCTTTTATTATATAACTTACTTTTTTCCTTATTTTTATCCTTGTTTTGAATGTCTGTAGCAACGTCTGAATTTCTCCTTTCATTTATTCTACTTTATCTTTTATCTCTTTCCTGTATTATGAATTGTTACTTTTCCTTCGTTTTGCCTTCTTTCTTTTTATCTCTTTTTCATCTTCTGTTGTGAATGTCAGCAGGAACATCTGTATTTCTCTTTTTCATTTACTTTACTTCATCTTTTTTTTTCTCTTATCTAACTCATGAATTAACGGGTTTTTTTTTCCTCTTTTAAGCTATTCCACCTTTTTTCTCCTTCGTTTTGTCTTCTTTCTTTTTATCTCTTTTTCATCGTCTGCTGTGAATGCCTGCAGTAACGTCTGTATTTCTCTTTTTCATTTACTCTACTTCATCTTTTTTTTCTCTCCTATCTAACTTATGAAGTGATGTTTTTTTCCTCTTTTAAGCTATTCCACCTTCTTCCTCCTTCGTCTTTGCCTCTTTCCTTGTATTTCCTTTTCATCTGCGTAGTGAACGTGTGCAGTAACGTCTGTATATCTCTTTTCATATACTCTAATTTATCTTTTCTTTCTCTTACTTGACATGACTTGATTTTTTTTCCTCTTTTAAAATGATTCCACCTTTCTTCTCCTTCTTTTCTGCTTCTTTCCTTGTATTTCCTTTTCATCTGCGTAGTGAACGTCTGCAGTAACGTCTGTATATCTCTTTTCATATACTCTAATTTATCTTTTTTTCTCTTACTTGACATAACTTGATTTTTTTCCCTCTTTTAAAATGATTCCACCTTTCTTCTCCTTCGTTTCTGCTTCTTTCCTTGTATTTCCTTTTCATCTGCGTAGTGAACGTCTGCAGTAACGTCTGTATTTCTCTTTTCATACACTCTAATTTATCTTTTTTTCTCTAACCTGACATGAATTGATTTTTTTTTCCTCTTTTAAAGTGATTCCACCTTTCTTCTCCTTCGTTTCTGCCTCTTTCTTTGTATCTCCTTTTCATCTGTGTAGCGAACGTCTGCAGTAACGTCTATATTTATCTTTTCATATACTCTAATTTATCTTTTTTTCTCTAACCTGACATGAATTGATGTTTTTTTTTCCACTTTTAAATTTATTCCACCTTTCTTCTCCTTCTTTATTGTCTCGCACGAATACCTGATACAACTTCTAATCTCCTGTTTCCATTACTCAAGCTTTTCTCTCTTTTTCGTCACTGCGAGAATGTCTGATGCGACTTATCAGACTTTTTTCTCAACTTTCTTTTGTCGGAATTATCGGTTGCGCAAACGTATGATGTTTTGTTTGGTTTTGCTTTTTGTTTTCTTTGATGAAGGAGGATGAAGGAGGATGAAGGAGGAGTGGGTGTTTCATGTTACCTTTTTTTCACTTCTTCCTCTTTCTGTCCTCTGCCTCTCTCTCATTCATTTTAAAAGCGATTTTTTGTTACATTACTTTTTCATGTTTGCTGGGCGTCATTAATGTCTCTTTCAGCAGCGACCTTCATTTATACATTTTTTTCAAGTCCTCGTGCTTTTTCGCATTTCTATCTGAGTTAAAATAGAGCAAACATGTGATCTTTGCATTTACAATTTGTCTCATATCTTATTCACTACCGTCACTGGTGTGTGTGTGTGTGTGTGTGTGTGTGTGTGTGTGTGTGAGTGTGTTAGCATGTGTATCTACGAGTATACATATCACGTGTAGTTAATTATAGGTTAAGTATATTACGACAACGTACGCCAACAACCCTTCTTCGGTAAGCGTTCTGCCAATCCCCGTTCCCTCACGCTTTATTCCAACGGCGTGGCAAGGCAGACGAAAAACATAACACCATGACTTTCTCCTCGTACAGACAGAGAGCAGAATCAGCAGCAGCGGCAAGAGCAAGAAAGCAAGCAGGCAGGAAGGAGGGAGACGAGACAAGAGGAGCCGAAAAGGGAGAAGAAGGAAGAAGAAAGCAAATAAAAGAGGTACAAACAGACGAATAAAAGAAAGAAATCAATAAATGAAAAAAAAGAAGAGAAAACTAAAGGGGCAAGCATCTTTAGGTTTGGACGGTGGGATGATGCTGGAGAAGGCAGAGGCGGAGGAGGAGGAGGAGGAGGAGGATGGAGCGGGGTGAGACGGGTGAAGAAGAGGCGAGTGGATGAGGGTGAGACACAGGTGAAGTACAGGCAGGTGTGAGTGACTGCCAGGAATAGAGAATGGCGGTAAAGCGGCTTATATGGAGTCCAGTCCTTAAAACACACACACACACACACACACACACACACACACACACACACACGCGCGCGCGCTCGCAGATTCACGTGTGTTATGGTTTCTACAGCTTTAGTGTCTGCTGTGGGGTGGATATGCTGCGGTGTGGAGCGTTTGGGGTGAAGTACAGAGCTGGTGTTGATGGTAGAGAGGGAGGGAGGGAGGAAGAGAGGGAGGGAGATAGAGAGAGAAGCCTAATGGAAAGGGAGGGAAGGAGGGAGGAAGGGAGGTATAGAGAGGAAAATAGCAGGAGAAAGAGCATACTAAAGTGAGGTGTTTTGGGGCAATGACAGGGAGAGAAAAAGAAAGAATGAGAGAGAGAGAGAGAGAGAGAGAGAGAGAGAGAGAGAGAGAGAGAGAGAGAGAGAGAAAGGGTGAAAGAGAGAAAAGAGGAGGGTCGTGGGGAGGAGAGAGAAGGATGGAAGGATCGAAGGAAGGACGAGTGAAAACAGTTTACTGGATGTTTTAAAATAGAGAGGAGAGAGGATGCGGAATACTCGTGGAAGGGGAGAAAGAGAGATGGATGGAACAGAAATGGAGGAGGTGAAGGGAGGGAGAAAAAATTAGGGGGGAAAGTACTTCAAGGAATGGCTATAGGCAATGGTAGGAGGAGTGTGTGGCGAGGGGAAGAGGGAGGGAGGGAGGGAGGGAGAAGGGAGGCTGCCATAAAGTACTTGTGTTAGGAAGGGAGAGAAGTAAGGAGGGAGAGAGGGAGGAAAGGAGGGTGGGAAGACTGCGTGTGGGGTGTTTCGAGGAATGAAGAGAGAGAGAGAGAGAGAGAGAGAGAGAGAGAGAGAGAGAGAGAGAGAGAGAGAGAGAGAGAGAGAGAAGAGGAGTCTGACTTTTAAGGCACAAAAAGCTTGGGGGAGGAGGAGGAGGACGAGGAGGACGAGGAGGAGGAGGAGGAGGAGAAAAACGAGAAATGTGAACAGGAAAATGAGAAGAAAAAATAAGAATAAAGAAGCAGAAATAGATCAGTAGGAGTAAAAAGAGAGATTGTAAAGTAGAAAGAAGTGCATGAATGGATAACAATAGATAAAAACAAAAGAAAGAATAGAAGAATTACAACGAATGAGATAACTAAGAAGAAAGAAAGAAAGGAGACAGAGAGAAAAGAAAGCAGGATGGGTAGAATTAGTAGGTAAATAAAAGAGACAAGAGGAGAAGGATGAAAGGAGACAGAAAGAAGAGGAAGAAAGAAAACAGGACGAATAGGGAGAATGAGTAGGAGGAGGAGGAGGAGGAGGTGAGAGGAGGAGGAGGAGGAGAGAGGAGGAGTCTGCAAAGTGAGGAGGGTGAAAATGGGGTTTGGGATAAAGAAAGTGTAAGGGTATTAGGGTTTAATGGGGTGAAGACAGGCGGGCGCGGTGCTAGAGGTAATGGGGTGGGGTGAGCTATGGGCGTGTTATGGGTAATGGGTGGCAGGTACGGGCGCGCAGGTACGAAGTGGGAGGGGAGAGGGACGGGACGGGAGGGAGAGGAATTATGGAAGACGATAAATATTTGGAAGGTGAAGAGATATTGTGATGAGACGAGAATTGATATGGAGGAGTGGAAGAGGGAGAAGAGAGTGGTTAGGGAGGAGGAGGAGGAACCGAGGAGGAAGGGGAGAAGGATTGACAGGGGAGGGAGGAAGAATCAGGGAGGAGAAAAGGGAGGGTTTAGGAAGAGGAAGGTGGGAGGAGGGAGGGGTTAGGGAGGAGGAGGACGAGGAACGGAGGAGGAAGGAGAAAGATGGGCGGGGGAGGGAGGGAGGGAGGGAGGAAGAACCAGGGAGGAGAGAAGGGGGGGTTCAGGAAGAGGAAGGAAGGAGAAGGGAGGGACGGGGGAAGGACAGGTGGTAGGAGGAAAGAATGAAGGGAAGAAGGAAGAGAGAAGGAAGGGGAAGAATGGACAGAGGACGAAAGCAATTGTGGAGTATGAAAAAAAAAATAACTGATAACAGAAATGACAATGAAGATAATGACTGTAATATAAATAGTAGTAGTAATAATAATAACGATAGCAATATAGTAATGAAATAAGGGAGGGGTTAAGAAGAAGGGAGGAAGGACGGGAGAAGAGAAGGGAGAGGAGACGGAGAAGGGAGAGAGAAGGGAGGAAAGAGGGGAGGAGGGGAGGAAGGAAGGCAACTGTGGAATATGAATAACAAAAGAAATAACCGATAAAAGTAATAATAATGAAAATAATGAAGGTAATATAAATAGCAGGAGTAATACATAGTAACATCAATAGCAATAACATAATGAAATATGGATACTTTGGCTACATCAGCATTATCATTATTTTTTTTTAGGAGCAGTAAGTAGCGGGCTTATTTTCATTATTGTTTCCTTTTATTTTTTTGCCCTTAAACTGTCTCCTTTGCTGTGATAAAAAAAAATCAGTAACATAAACGTCAAGCATTATTACCAAAGCCCTCTCTAAACATAAGGACGATCATCAATATATATAATTAAAGACAAAAATAAATATATAAAAACAAAACATCATGGCTCCAGAAACAGACTCTCCCCATCCTCCATCCACCCAAAAGAAAACTAAAACGAGAAAAGAAAAAGAAAAACAGATCACCCCCAAAGGAAAAAGAAGGCACAGGACACGAACATGAAACACCATCCACAACACACACACACACACACACACACACACACACACACACACACACACACACAAACAACCCTCCACACACACACACACTTACACCCCCCATCCCCCTCACCACACACACATACCCCCCCCTCCCCCCCCCAACGCACATATCGGCCGGTCACATAACGAAGGTGCCATTTTCGCAACAGTCTGGTAAAGGAGCGAGTGACTTTTTTCCGGTCATTCCCACGGCCATTCTATTAACATTCCCATCCTCCCAGCGGCGTGAGGCTTGCTGGCAGGGGATACGCGAGGAGTGGGGAGGAGTGGGAAGGGGAGAAGGGGTTGGGCTACCACGTTCAGCGATGAAAGGACAGGTGGCGAGAAAGGAAAGGAAAAGAGAAGAGGGAATGGGGATTGGCAGGCAGGAAAGGGAAGGGAAGGGAAGAACAGGTGCACAGAAAGAGGAAGGGAAAGGGAAAGGGGGATGGGCAGACAGGTAAAGTGACGGGAGGACAGGTGGAGAGTAAAAGAGAAGGGAAGAGGTATAAAGGGATGGCCAGGCAGGTAAGGAAAGGGAAGACTAAATGGAGGGAAAGGAAAGCATAGGATACTGGATACTGGATGAAAGTCGGAGAGGGTAAAAAATAGAAGAGGAAGGAAGAGGCACGAATGAAAGAGGAATGAGGGAGAGGAAAAGAGGGAGAGACGGAGAGGAAGTGCTTGTCAAACGTGAAACACTTAAATGATTAAATAAATGTATACTAAAGAGGCTTATTTTTGTCGAGAGAGAGAGAGAGAGAGAGAGAGAGAGAGAGAGAGAGAGAGAGAGAGAGGAGACTCGTGGGGAGGAGAGGGAAGGATGGAAGGATCGCAGGAAGGACATGCCACAAAAGGAATGCAGCATAATTTAGGAGGCTTACAAATTCATCCCACTAAAACGAGAATTAAGGTTCCGATCGAGTGTTTTCCTACGATAAAGTTTGTGGCCTTGTACACCATTAGAATTTCTTTGCTCATCGATATCACTGGGAGGATTACGTTGGACATTACTGATTCTGTCGACGGCTCAATGTCAATTCCAGCTGCAACTGAAATAAATACAGTAAATGTTAATATAATATAACATTGCAAAACTGCGTCGAGGAAAACATGTCATTTAGTCTCAGCTCGCGATCCACAGATGAAATTTGTATATATATGTTCTTTTTTTGTAACTTAAAAGTGACCTGACGAGTAAAACATATTCCTCATGCTGTCTGGGCAGTCATAAAAGGTATATTTCCTGTTATAACGAAATAAAAATTCCATTAATAGTGCTTAATTAATTTTCTGTATCATTACGTTAATGAATAAAATATGTTCACATATAAATGTAGTGGGAATATTTGACATTTCACAACTTACTTTTATAATATCCTCAGATTAAAAAGCTTTTATCTTAGTTAGTCACTCCATGTGGGTTACTAGGCAGCTGTTCCACTCAGGCCACACGGAGGAATCAATCAGCAGTGTCACCATGTACCCGAGTGTCTGCCTGGATTAAACCCTTTCTCAGCGTGCTAACGAAACAATACAAGTTGGAGGAGACTCCCGCGACACACCTAATTACGTACAAGCAGCAGCTGCCACTCTGACATCAACGTGTTTATAGATTTGCCATAGCGCTTCGTTTTTACGGCTGTGCTCGCCTGACCCAGCACGCGGCGGATGTGCTAAAGCTGCAGGCCGTGCTGACGCGCCGGCGGCTGTGTTTATGGCCGGATCTTTATTACCAGCCTATGGACCGTTCATAAAGATAACGTGCAGCACTGGCCCCCGGTGGCTCCATTGGCAACTACGTGCTGCCATTACTCAGTCACTTGATTATATCCCTAATGACCACGTGTAATACGCAGCTGCTTTATTGCATGCACGCGTTCCTATAGCCGAGCGTTGTCACAAAGGTAGAGTGCGCAGTGTCCCGTAATGCTGTTGTTACTTATTCAGTGTTACTCCGCGTGGTGCTGTGAAGACCTACGTTGTCTCCATTAGACTGTAGTAAACCTAACGAGAGAGAGAGAGAGATAACTTGAGTTTTTGCTGAATCAAAGCGATCTCCCCTCTCTCTCTCTCTCTCTCTCTCTCTCTCTCTCTCTCTCTCTCTCTCTCTCTCTCTCTCTCTCTCTCTCTCTCTCTCTCACAGTCGGTTTATTATGCCTGAGCCTCCGGGCCGAGCATATGGGCCGCGGCGCTGAGGGACACGCGGCGCAGGCTGCAGTAAAGACGAGTATTTATGACCGGCGATTGAGGTGAACGGAGCCCTGTGTGGCGCGGCAAGGGAGGTAAAAAAAAGGAAAACGTCCCGATCTCGTTAAATGAAAAGGAAAATGGATGTAAAAGCAACCAGGGGAAGGACTTAGTAGCTATTATCAACGTACGTAAGTGAAGAAACAGCAGGACAGACTTCTTTATATTTTAGACAAAAAAGAAAGAAAAAAAACGAAGGAAAATCAATATTATCTAGATCAAGGTGAGTAAGATGAATTAGAGAACAGGATGAGGAGATAAAATGGCCATAACGGAAAGGGAGATATGAAACGAAAGGGAAAAAAGAACGAATGAAGAAAAAGAAACAAGACGATGAGAATAAAAAAAAACAGACGTAGACAAAAAAAATAGACAGAGACAGATCGACGGAGATGTGGAGAGACGAAAAACGAAAACGAAAAAGAAAAGAAGTAGAAAAAGAAACAAGACGATGAGGAGGATAAAAAAAAAAAACTGCTGCAGACAGAGAGAGAAATTGACAGATCTGCAGATGGACGGAGAGCCAGCCAGACCCGGACAAACAGAGGAACGGCGCATGAGCAAAGCTGTGGAAGGGCAAGTAGAGTGGAGGATTCGGTGAAGTGGAGGAGCGAGGGGACGAATGGACTTGTAAGAGACATTGAAGTGAAGGAGAGAGAAGAGTGTGCAGAAAATGACCGAGGGGTACCATGGGAGTTCTGGGCGAGCGGCAATACGAGAGAACACGCGCGCCAGACTCTGTGGAAGCAAACTAAAGGGATTAACAGCAGGCGAGGAGGATCCAGTCTCTCTCGCCTGGTCTGCTCGCCGTGAACAGAGCTGCAGGAAATACGGAAAGGAAGAAAAATGGGAGAGAGATCAGGCAAAACAGCTTAAAGGTATAACAGTTCGGGCTCTCGAGAAGCAAAATAATGTATGTTACTTATTTCAACGTGAACCGAGCTACAGCAAATACGGAAAGGAAGAAAAATGAGAGAAAGACCAGGCAAAACAGCTTAAAGGTATAATAGTTCGAGATAATATGTTTTTCGAGAAGCAAAATAATGTGTGTTACCGATTTCAGCGTGAACAGACCCACAGCAAATACGGAAAGGAGGAAAAATGGGAAAGAAAGACCAGGCAAAACAGCTTAAAGGTATAATTGTTCGGGATAATATATTTCTCTCTTCATTTTTAGAGATATCTTAGTTTGAGGTAAAAATGGGGTTAAAATAAAAGCTTGGAATTCGGAATATTGTAAGGCATTAATTTATATAGGTATCATTTGATGGATGGAATAGCTGCTGAATTTAGTGGCACAATGTTTAGATCAGGTCAGACTGTTGTTGTTTTTTGCTTTGATAACAGTCCTAACACATTGTTCGAGATATTAGTGAGCAAAGGAAAGAACGCGAAAGAGGATCCATAGAAGAGTTTACGGTTTCATTATGCTCTGAGGAAAAGTGAGCTCATCCCTCTCTTCGTCTGTCTTTCCTCCTTTCCTTTGATTTCAGCGATTTCAAGCAGGGGAGCGTCAAAGCGTCTCCCCATATAAAGTGGTCAGTCTTTTTTAATCCGTTCTGTCCTCTACTTGTGGGTCATCGTGCCACGGGATGTTTTGTCGTTGGTCTGCCTTTGTACCGTAGAGAAGATCCAGAAAGGTAATTACTGAGTTTTCCTATTTTTTTTTTTTTTACAATAGAGGAAGCAGCTCACGGGCATAAAAAAGAAAAAAAAATAAGCCCGCTAATCACTGACCCTATGAAAGAAGAGTTTAGAACAGTGGCCAAAAGAGAGGTATAATAAGAATGAGAGATTGTGGGAGAAACAAGTAAGAAAAATATGAGAGGATATTAATAAAAAGTATAGTGTCAGTAGTCCCCAAGATAACCAAACAAATTTCTAGAGAGGAAAAATGCATTATCCGACGCTACGGACGGTACATCACTGCAATAGCTACAACACATGGCTGGCGACGGGAAGCGAGGCAGGATTCATTAAAACAAAACGGCTGGAAACGTAAAACTACTGAACATTGAGGTATATGTAACACTGAAGCTTGATGTGTTCATGAAAAGATATTACTCTCTCTCTCTCTCTCTCTCTCTCTCTCTCTCTCTCTCTCTCTCTCTCTCTCTCTCTCTCTCTCTCTCTCTCTCTCTCTCTCTCACACACACACACACACACACACACACACACACACACACACATAAATCAAGCCTATTTCCACTTCCATGCGCGGCGTCTTGAGCAACATAATTAACACAACTAATCTGAGGGAAACACATCAACTTCCTGCTTCTTGGGGGCCGTACCTCCCTCCCTCCTTCCTTTCTGCAACTTCCTACCTCACTCCTCCCTCCTCACTTTCCCTTTCTCCCTTCCCCCCTCCCTCTCTCCCACCTGGTGCATGGCAAGGAGGAGGTGTGGGCCGTAATTAAGGACAGGTGAGGTGGGAACAGGTCCAGGTAATCTATCAGCGTCAGGTGTGTCAACAGGTAATTAGTATGATGGATTCCCCATTACCCTCGTCATTAATAAGTGTCCTGCCCATTGACAAGCACTGGATGGAGGGTTTCCGCGCGCTCTTGATGCTTTCTGTTTCTCTTTCCTTCCCTCTCTATTTTCGTCTCCCTGTCTGCCGCCCTCCGTCTGTCCCTGCCCCTCATCTTTTGTGTCTTTAATTGCTTGCTTCCTCCTGACAGACAGACACAGAGAGGTAGATGGTGACATGGACGTTTGGTTTTAAGAGAGAAGAGAAATGTGTGCTGAAGATTGAGAGGCCATTAACATCATCACCACCATTACCATACCACCATTACCATCACACACCATCATCACCACCAATACCACACATCCTTTCACCACATCCACCACTAGCACTCCTCTATCATCACCACCACTATACACCATCCCACCACCATCACCACCAACACCACACACCCTCTCACCCAGTTCATCACCACCACCGCCGCCGCCTTCACTGCACCTCCCCAAAACTCCAGCACCGGCACGCACCATCCAAGCCTCACTCACCTCAGGACCCCACAATCTCTCCTCATAAATCACAATAACCACGGCGGTGTTTCACTCGACGACCATTAGACACCTACCCTAAGCCCCCCACCCCCCACCCCCCCATGCAGCACCTAATGTTCACCCCTCCC
Organism: Eriocheir sinensis; assembly: GCF_024679095.1. Classification (NCBI taxonomy): domain Eukaryota; kingdom Metazoa; phylum Arthropoda; class Malacostraca; order Decapoda; family Varunidae; genus Eriocheir; species Eriocheir sinensis. The sequence continues at coordinate 12,841,091 of NC_066543.1, forward strand.
CTTTCATCCTCCTCCTCCTCCTCCTCTTTCTATCTCGACCCTCCCTCCTTTTCCAGCGTTCTCTTTCCTTCCTGTCTCTTAGTCTTCAACTTCCTCCAGCGTCTTTTCTCCCCTTTGTGTGTGTGTGTGTGTGTGTGTGTGTGTGTGTGTGTGTGTGTGTGTGTGTGTGTGTGTGTGTGTGTGTGTGTGTGTGTGTGTCTCGCTCGCCTTTCAGCACTCGTTTTTCCTCTTAAGTCCGTCTACCTCGACCCGTTCTTCCGCATTCTTCCCCTTTCCAGCTCTCTTCTCTATCCCTCTCTTTGTCACCTTCCCTACGTCGTTTTTTTCCCCTGTATGTCTGTCTTCACCCCCTCTCTCTTTTCCCTACTGACATTTTTCTTTCCTTCATATATCTATCTTTCATCGGTCGTTTCTCTATGTCTCGCTACCTATTGCTCATGTTACTCATTCCCTCCTCCTTAGCTTACTTCTTCTTTGGTCTTTGTTTCTCAGCCTTGTCTATTTTTCTGTTTATATATTCTTCCTCTTTTCATCTATATCCTCCTCTTCACCACAGCTCTCTTCTCTTCCTTCCTTGGTTCCTTCCGTGGTTTCAATCTTTCGTTTTCAATATGTGTTCATCAACGTATCTCTTCTCTGTTTCTAAATACCTTCTTCTGTTAACCTATCATCCTGTTAATCTATCTCCCTCTTCTCCACAGCTCTCTCCTCTTCCTTCCTAAGTTCCCTCTGTGGCTTCAATCTTTCGTTTTCAATATGTATTCATCAACGTATCTCCTCTCTGTTTCTAAATACCTTCTTCTGTTCACCTGTTAATCTATCTCTCCCTCTTCTCCACAGCTCTCTCCTCTTCCTTCCTAAGTTCCCTCTGTGGCTTCAATCATCTGTTTTCCTTACCCGTCCGCCAACCAACCTTCCCTTCTTGTAATTATCCTCTGCCCTCATTAGCGGAGAAAGGACGTGAGGGAGGAAGACGCGGACTTGGAAGGCGCCGCAAAACAACACAACACCGTCGTCAGTAGGTTCATCCATAAGCTTTATCGGGTATCCTAATTACTTTCCACTGGCAGGTAAACTCAGGTATTTATTCATAATTACGTCCGCTAATTGCGCATACACGTTCACTCCACTAATTACTAATGGATGCAGGAGAGAGAGAGAGAGAGAGAGAGAGAGAGAGAGAGAGAATGCTTTGTAATAACTGGACGCCGTGGGGAAGAAAAGGGACCAGAGAGAAAGGAGAAAAAAAAGCGTGCAAACAAATAGGGCGGAAGAAATGACGAAAGGAAAGGAAAATGAGCCATGAAAGAAAATGGGGTATGAAAAAATAAAACGTTAAGGAGGAGGGGAGGACGGAGAACGAGAAAGAGGAAGAGGAAGAGGAGGAGGAGAGGAAGAGGAAGAGGAGGGGAGTAAGAGAAGACAGGCAGGTAGGTAGGAGGTAAATAATTTAAAAAGAGGAGGAGGAAGGTGGAGAAGGAGGAGGAAAATAAGAAAGAGGAAGAGAGGAGAAAGAGGAACAGGAAGAGGAGAGGAGTAAGAGAAGGCAGGCAGGTAGGTAGGTAGGAGGAAAACAATAAAAAAAAAGAGGAGGGAGGTGGAGAAGGAGAAGGAGGAAAATAAGAAAGAGGAAGAGGAGGAGAGGAGAAAGAGGAACAGGAAGAGGAGAGGAATAAGAGAAGGCAGGCAGGTAGGTAGGTAGGAGGAAAACAATCAAAAAAAGAGGAGGGAGGTGGAGAAGGAGAAGGAGGAAAATAAGAAAGAAAAAGAGGAGAGGGAGAAAAAGATGTATAAAAGAAGCGGGCTTTTTTTTTGTACTCTTTTGATTGCCCTTGAGCCGCGTCCTCTGATGTAAAAAAAAAAAAAAAAAGCAACAAAGAGAATGATAGATAGAAATGTAAAGAGAAATAAAAATAAGCAGGAAAGAAAAGGAGAGAGAGAGCCAGGTCGTGAAACTCAGAGGGAACATAAAGGCAACACTGCTGGACCCAAAAATAAGAGGAGAAAAAAAATAAGAAAAGGAAAGGAGCGAAAAAAAAAAAAGATAAATTTCAGGGGGGAAAAAAAAAAGCGGTTCTGACCTAAATGAAACACAAGATTATGACCGCAAGACCTCGACTCGGGAGCTCCAGATAAGACGTCAACAGATAATTAGAGAGAGCGAGAGCGAGAGAGAGAGATTGGGGGGCAGGGGGAGTGAGAGAGAGGCGAGAAGGGAGGAAAAAGGAGACAGAGTAAGAGAGAAAATTTGATATCGCGTGGTCCTGCCGAGGGAAGAGGAGTAGGAGGAGGAGGAGGAGGAGGAGGAGGAGGAGGAGGAGGAGGAGGAGGAGGAGGAGGAGGACATCAAAAGGAGGTAAAGGAGGAGAAAATAAAGAACCGGACACCAGTGACAGAGGAGGTGAAACAGGACGAGGAAAAGGAACAGAAAGAGGAAAATGAAGCGAACATTCTTTTCTTCGTCAGCAATCCTTCCATTACATTTTTTCTTGTCTTCTAAAACCTAAAGCCTCAAAATTCACCTTTCTCTTCCTCACCCTTCATTACCTTAATCTTCTTTCCCAACACCCATTTTTTATCCTCAGCAATCCTTCTTTTCAATTGATTTTCGCGTCTTCCAAAAAAATATGTTCTAATAATTAATTTTTCCCATCAGTACCCTTCCATTACCTTGACCTTCCTCAATACCCTTTCCCTTCCTTCCTCACTCCCTTTCCTTTCCTCCATATCTACAGCCCCAAAAGTGTCCCCTTCAAAAGCCTTCAACCCACTCCCCCTCATTCTAAACCCAAGCCTCCTCCTATGGTCTTCAAATTCACCTTTCCCATCAGTACCCATCCATTAACTTGACCTTCCTCAATACCCTTTCCCTTCCTTCCTCACTCCCTTTCCTTTCCTCCCTATTTACAGCCCCAAAAGTGTCCCCTTCAAAAGCCTTCAACCCACTCCCCCTCATTCTAAACCCAAGCCTCCTCCTATGGTCTTCAAATTCACCTTTCCCATCAGTACCCATCCATTACCTTGACCTTCCTCAATACCCTTTCCTTTCCTTCCTCACTCCCTTTCCTTTCCTCTCTATCTACAGCCCCAAAAGTGTCCCCTTCAAAAGCCTTCAACCCCCTCCTCCTCATTCTAAACCCAAGCCTCCTCCTATGGTCTTCAAATTCACCTTTCCCATCAGTACCCTTCCATTAACTTTGTCTATCCTAACACCCTTTCCCTTCCTTCCTCACTCCCTTTCTACGTACAGCCCCGTCACGAGGCTTCCCCTTCAAAAGCCTTCACACCCCACCTCCTCCTCCTCTTCCTCCTCCTCCTCACCCCGCACCCAAGACTCCTCCAGCACCCCCGAGCCCCTAACCCCTCCCTCTCCCTTCCCCTGATCCCCTGTTTTGCATTCACGACTCTTGCTTTTCCCTGTCTTCCACTCGTGACACCAACACCTTTTTTCTCGCTTTCTGTTACCCCCGCACGTCCTCCACCGCCTTTTTTTCTGGCTGTGTTGTTTTCGTTTCGCCTCCTCTGGCTTCCTCTTTCCCGTCAGACTCCCCAAAGTAGCGATGGAGGCCCCAAAACTTATATAACTGCTATTTCTCTGACCCATCCAAAGCCCCCTTACACAAACAAGAACGCGATGTTGGAGTGAAATGTAAAAGAAAAACGGTTACAGCGAAGGACAAGCCACTGCACGGACGGAAAAAATAATACACATACTTTTCGCCGCATTTCTTTACATTTCATTCTTTTTTTACTTTTCTTCTGGCGACGTGGAAGGTCGCATCACATATTTAAGGGACAATTTACAGAAGATTCGTGTTCGTCGACTGCACTCACCCCCGCCCCCCTCCTCCTGTTTCTTCCCTTCTCCTTCCCTCCCCCCTCTACACTCTCCCTCCCTCTCCAGCACGCCCCTCCGGCCAGCAGAAGCCACATAATCTTTTTCTGAGTGGAGAGGAAAATTCCGCCGTCGGCTTTTTATTCCCGGTTCTGTTTTTCACGCTCGGGCAGGCGGGACGGGAATACCGAGAGAATTCCATTTCGCATTTTTGTCTCCAGAGCAAAGACGCGGAGGGGAAAATGCCTCACGTTCACAGCCTCGCAGGAATAATGTTGTCTGTTGCAGTTCCTACCCTCACTACCACCCCTGTCTCCTCCTCCTCCTCCTCCACCTCAGTTTCCCTCAATATTCCTCCTCTTCCACTTAATTATCATCCTCTTCATTAGGTAGGAATACTGAAGTCTGTTGCCGTTCCTACCACCACTACCACCCCTGTCTCCTCCTCCTCCTCCACCTCAGTTTCCCTCAATATTCCTCCTCTTCCACTTAATTATCATCCTCTTCATTAGGTAGGAATACTGAAGTCTGTTGCCGTTCCTACCAACATTACTCTTCTTCCCTTTTCTCCTCCACCTCCTCCTCAGTTTCCCCTGATATTCCTCCACTTCCACTTAATCATCATCCTCTTCGTTAGATAGGAATTGTGTTGTCTGTTCCCCGCTTCTGTTACTATTACTACCTCTTCTTCTTCTTCCTCTTCTTCTTCCTCCTCCTCCTCCGTCTTCTGCAATGTGCTTCCTCTTCTACTTAATCCTCCTCCTCTTCATAAGACAGGATTAATAGTGTCTGGTGAATGCTCCTGTTGCTCTTCTTCCTCTTCTTCTTGTTCTTCTTGTTCTAGTTCTTCTTCTTTTTCTTTATCTTCTTTTTCTTCATCTTTTTTCTACTTCTTTCCCTACTGCTCCTTCTCCTTTTCTTCCGCTTCCTCTTTCTCTTCCTCCTCCTCCTTCTCCTTCTTCTTTTCCTCCTCCTCCCCCTTCTCCTCCTCCTCCTCCGTCTCCAATAATTCTTACTCTTCCACCTAATCTTCTTCTTCTTCCTCCTCCTCCTCCTCCTCCTCCTCCTCCTCATAAGACTTCACGTTCACAGCCTCAAAGAAATAGTGTTGTCTGTTGCCTGCTTCTCTTCCTCTTCTTCCTCTTCCTCTTCCTCCTCTTCTTCCTCCTACTATTCAACAGGTATTTTTTTCATCCTTGTCTTCACTTGATTTGTCCTTTAATTCTTCTTCTTCCTCCTCTTATACTGATTGGCTCACTTTTTTATCTTTTCTCTCTCTCTCTCTCTCTCTCTCTCTCTCTCTCTCTCTCTCTCTCTCTCTCTCTCTCTCTCTCTCTCTCTCTCTCTCTCTCTCTCTCTCTCTCTCTCTCTCTCTCTCTCTCTCTCTCTCTCTCTCTCTTCCACCCCTTACATAAGCATATCTCATCCCCTTTATCCACTTCATTCACTTTTCAATTTCTCCTCTTCCAGCATCATCTTCCTGCTCCGCGTCTTCCTCTCTCCCTCGTTCTGTTCCTTTATCGCCCCTCTCCCTCTTCCCCTCTTCAGTCATCTCATTTTCCTTGCACAAGACGTTCCCTTTCTCTCCTCCTCCTCCTCCTCCTCCCCCTCCTCCTGTCTCTGGTTTCATTTCACCTCCTGCTACGCTTTCTCTTCCACCCCGTTTTCTCTGTTTCGAAGTCAGAGGCGTATAGGAAATGTATCACAAGTATATATAATGTGTTTAATTACCTAACGTGAAAATTCCTGTGCAATAATAAGCCTTTGTGAGGGCGTGTGATCTATGTGGCCGTCTGTTTCTTTGTCTGTCTTTGTGCCTTTGTTGTATCGGTATCTTTGTGTGTGTCTGCTGAGTTGTTGTTGTTGTTGTTGTTGTTGTTGTTGGTGGTGGTGGTGGTGGTGGTGGTGGTGGTGGTCTTGGTTCGAGTCAAGTCATGGTCACTTAATGCTTCCTTCTCCCATTACTTCCCTTCCGTCTTCGATATTCCTCCTCCTCCTCCTCCTCCTCCTCCTCCTCCTCCTCCTCCTCCTAACTCCTTCCTCCTCTTCCTACTCCTCTCATTCTCATCCTATTCCTTCTCCCTCTCCCCCTCCTCCTCCTCCTCCTAACTCCTTCCTCCTCTTCCTACTCCTCTCATCCTCCTCCTCCTCCTCCTAACTTCCTCCTTCTCCTCCTCATGCTCATCAATATCCTCATCCTCTTCCTATTCCTCCACTTCTTCCTGTTGCTTCTCCGCCTCCTGCTCTCCCTTCCCTTCCTTCTGCTGTTCTTCCTCCTCCTCTTCCTCCTCCACCTTCTCCTCCTCATCACCATCGTCATTTTCATCCTATTCCTTCTTCTCCTGCTTGTTCCCCTTCTCTCTCTCTCTCTCTCTCTCTCTCTGATTCTCTCTCTCTCTCTCTCTCTCTCTCTCTCTCTCTCTCTCTCTCTCTCTCTCTCTCTCTCTCTCTCTCTCTCTCTCTCTCTCTCTCTCTCTCTCTCTCTCTCTCTCTCTCTCTCTCTCTCTCTCTCTCGACTTGAGGTTAGCCAAGGACACAAAACAAATGGTCGCAATTAATGGGTCGGACCGTGAGTGGGTATCGGTCACTCCTGGGGTTCCCGAAGGTCTTAATTCTTGAACCTGTGTAAATATACGCGTTAGTGACGTTGATTTTTAGCTTTTGGGTGCAGACTTTAAACTTTATTCTTCTTGTGTGCGATATCTTTTTTTTTTTTTTACAGGAAAGGAAGAAGCTCAAGGGAAATAAAACATAAAAAAGCCCGCTATAAGAAAATAAAAATGGCAAGGTCTTGTACGACAGCGATGTATTGGTGTAGTGCTTTTGTTTAGTTATCTTTTGTTTTCTTGTCCTAGGGGTTGCAAATCTAGTTTAGTGTAGATATAAGGGTGAACTACTTGCTACAGATTATGGAATGTGTTTGGTCTGTATGTTAAGCAGATTTTAGTGGCATCGCACACAGAGAGGGAGAGATATTTTTTTAGTGGTCATACATACAATACATTTTTTAGTGGTCATACATAAAATACATACAATACATTTTCAAGTGGTCATACATACAATAAAGCACACAAACACACAACGAGAGAAAGGGAGATAGATAAATAGATAGACAGAGAGACAGGCAGACAGGCAGACACAGACAGACAAACAGCGTGGGCGGACTTTTATCCTCATGGTGTTCTCTCGCGACAAAGACAGTCTGGCAGCAACCTTCCCTTAATTTCCTTCACCTGTCGTCGCATACTAAGGCCGCATTGTTCATTGTTCCCTGAGTAATGAGGAGGAGGCGCGGCCAGGTGATTTAGGCGCCTTTTTTCGCCCCTTGTCCAACCGCAGGTGCGCGTGAGGGATGCCCGCACGTGATGCCCCCCCCAACCCCCCACCCCCACCCCCCCATAGCCCTAAATGAGCAGCGGTTATTAGCAAACTCCTGACGACACTGATAAGTTCACCGATCAGGAGTTCCCAGATTACACCTCCTAAAAGACTCATTTTTCTCTTCTCTTTTCTTATCACCCGAGGCGTCTTTCATCGTCTCGGAAAGGAACAAAAGCGATTCTGAGTAATACGTGTTTTCCTTTTGGTAAATGATCTGCTGTTATGACGCTTATTCTTTCCTCCTCTCCAGTGCTAAAATGTAGGTCAACCGGTGTCGTATCAATATTTTCCCTCCTTTTAAATACTAGGTCAACCGGGGTCATATCAGTTTTTCCCTCCTCTCCAATACTAGGTCAACCGGGGTCATATCATATGCTTATGTTGCAGGGGCGAAAAATATATCAAATGTCAAAAGTATCGAAGAGAAAGCGGAAAATAACGTTAAAAAAGTATATACCGCGGTGTTGACACATAATCTGCCCTCACCATTTCCTGAAAACACTCAGTTATTCCAGTAAAAGAGATTTGAATAGAGACTCGGTGCATATTGACCGACTCCCTTGTGCAGCCTGTTCCAAGTGATTTTTGTTGTTGCCGCTTCCCTGTCACTCACCTAATGTGCCTAGAATATCCGATTGCAACACAGGGAAATGACTTGTTTGGAGAAATTACTAAATGGAATGATAACAGCCGGAAACGATTGAGTGGAACAGGAATTGGGTGGAACAATTACTAGTTGAAACCGTCTCTGGGTGGAATGTTTACTGGGTGGAGCAGTTACAAGGTGGAAAAGCTAGCTAGTGAAAAGGTTACTAAGGAGAAGTGACTGGGGTAGACAGTTATTGGGTGGAGCACTTTGTCGTTTAGACCAGTCGTTGTGTCTTTACTTCGTGGTTATATTTCTACAATTTATAAGCCTATTTATTGAGGACACATAACTCTGCCGGTGATAAACATTCCTTCCATCAAAAGACAAACTAAAAAGGATTATATTCTCTACTTTTTGTTTGCTTGTGCTTGTACAGGAGACACTTTCTACCGTCAAGACCAAACATACTGCCACAAAGAAAAAGAGATTGGACATTATTCAAACGGTTTTACTAGTGTTCATACAGGAAGCATTGTTTTTCTCATTTTCAACACCTCTCCCTTCAAGACCAAACATATCGCCGCAAAGAAAGAGAGATCGAACGTTATCGGAGGAGACGCATCGGTCCCCGCGCGCCAGGCTCCCTCACGCGGTGCTAATTACATGCAAACAGCGGCGGGAGTCCTGTGTTTGCGAAGTAGCTGAACACACGTGATGAAAAGTGTATGTCCGCCGCGGCCTGAGAGCGAGACACACACACACACACACATACACACACACACACACACACACACACACACACACTCCCCTCCACACACACACACGGTGACTGACGGGCGTGATATGCAAGTAAATACTGCAAAATTCCGTTGACTCACTCTCTGGTTTAACAACGGAACTATCTCGTCGCTCGAAAAAACAAACAAGAAAAAACGTAACGGACACACTAAAAGAAACATGAATCAAGAGAAAAGTAAAGAAATAACATATGGTAAAAATAGGAGTAGCCTATACATGGATATAAGCACACCTAAAGTTATAATAGAGTGCTTATCAGTTTAGCTGGAGGCAGGAACAGCTTACCACCGCGAACTTACTATGAATGGCTGGAAAAAATACAAAAAAAGAGAGAGAGAGAGAGAGAGTACAAGGCAAGGGCGATAAATATTAAAGGGATGGAGAGTATTGGGAGGAACCAGTGAGCGGGGAGGGAAGGCAAGAGGGAGAGGGAGCAGAAGGAGGGAGTGCAGGAAGGAGGTCAGGTGAAGAATGGAAGTCAAGGGGTCACTTACTATGGTCCTCTTGGCAGACAGTGAAGCGGACGAGGGTGACCAGGAGAGCGAGGGTGAGGGCGAGGGCGAGTGTGGCCCCGCTGCTGCACGTCATGGCGGTGGTGGAGGTGTTGTTGATGGTGGTGGTGGTGGTGATGACAGCTTCTCTCAATAGGAGGTCTCACTTCAACGTTGTCTTGGACGTTTCCCGTATATTCTTCAGCACACGTATTTAGTTTCTCACTTCAGCTTTTCTTTATTGATATTACGTGAGGTTTTGTCTCTTCTGTGACTTTTGTGTCGTCTTCATTCGTTCGCGTCTTGTCTGATCTATCTAATTATCTATCTAAAACTATCTACTCACGGTATAAAATGACGTTTCCAATAGTTACTGCAGTATTAGCTCTTCATTTTGTTTTATTTTTACTTTTATGGCTTTGTTCCCTAATGACTTGAGGATATATATTTCCTCCTCGCCATTGGAATGCAAGATAGATTCATTGTCTATATTTATTTCCAGCGTCATCTGTCTTTGCACAACAATGTTCGGCCATTTTTCAGTTCACCAACACCCCGGAGTTTCTCGCTTCGCTTCGCTCACGTCTCTTTGCTCATCGTTCCTCGCTGCCTTTGCGCTCTATACTGCTGCTCCTGCTTTTCGACGATTCTCTAAGTACTTCCACTTTTTTGTCTTTTTCTTTGGGGTCGCCGTTTCCTCCGAGGGTGCAATATTTTTTCCCTTTTTATATCGCCCCAAGTCTCGTTTCTTCCTTTCCTTTTTTATCTTTGGGTCGCATTGGAAGTTTCCCCGACTCCCGCCCCCTTGCTGGTGCTGCCTCTGCTGGTCCCCCTCCGCCTCCCCTCCATTGCTCTCCCTCAGCACACAATTCCCTCTCACCACAAATTAGGTCACTTTTTACGGCTCTTGCGTAAATTGGCTTCTTATCGAGCGTGTCCAGCCTGTTTTTCCTTCTTTTTTTATCAATCTAATTTTTTACACATTTTTGGGAGCACAATTTATTAATATTAGTACGAGGGGCGTTTACTTTCCCTGGGACGGAAGGAAAGTGTTAACTGTATGCGCGGCCGTGGCTCCGAACGAAGGGATGTTGCCGGCGTGACTCCCTGCGACAATGGTTTGTGTTGGCTGTGGTGGTGGTGGTGGCGTCGAGGGTTTGCACTCGTTGTGGTAAGGGAACTGTGGCTGTCGATGTCCCTTCCTGCTTTTTGCTTCAAGTTCGTGCTGGTGAAATGGAGGGAGGCCGAGGTGGTAGTATTGGTTGCGGTAGTGACTGGGGGAGAGAGGGGTGCTGAACTCGTGGCAGCCCTGGTTCGTGGAATCGTAGATGACTTACTCGCTTTGAAATCTGTTGTCAGTGAGAGACGGAAGGGAAAAAAAAATTCAGTCAGGGTTTTGCATTCATATTAACAAAACAAAGGGATCAGGGTTTTGCATTCATATTAACAAAACAAAGGGATCAGGGTTTTGCATTCATATTAACAAAACAAAGGGATTTATATTTCACTTCCAAGAAATACTTTAATGAAACCGACAGCAAATATATTTTAGTTAAATTGGCCGGAATCTCTTTTTGTTCGGTTCCTTTCGCGCGGAATAATTATTGAAATAACCCATCATCTCTCCCTTCTCGCTTCCCCTTGTTCGCCTCTCAAATCCTACCCGAATTTAAATCCACAACTCACACTTTTCACAACCCTTCTCTTCCAGCCTTCCCGCCCCTTTTCCTCCTCCTCTTCCTCCTCCTCTTCACACCCTACTTCTCCCTTCCCTCAAGCCTACTTTCCTGTCTCTTCTCATTCGCTTTCCTATTCTTCTCCTTCCTGCACTCCCACAACCTCCTCCTCCTGCTCCTTCTCCTCTTCTTCTTCCTTCCCTCCTAAACCGCCAGACCCCATTTATTTACACTGCAATTTGAACCGGCTGATAAGAAAGAGAAAAAGAAAGTTTAAGGCAGGGTAAATAAGGCCGGGGTCTGGCAGGTGATGGAGGTTGCAAAATACGGTGAGCCGCACGTCAGCCGCGAGAATAAGCAGGCAACAAATGTACCGAAATGAGGTTCTGTATTGGAAGACTTTTCAGAGCACCAACACCGCCCCCCACGCCCCCCACGCACCCTCTCCTCCACTCACACACACACACGCCTGCCCCCCCCCCCTCTCCCTCTCTCTCTCTCTCTCTCTCTCTCTCTCTCTCTCTCTCTCTCTCTCTCTCTCTCTCTCTCTCTCTCTCTCTCTCTCTCTCTCTTTAATATGTCACTCAACTCTTCCCCCGCAGGCTATGTTTTCTATTTCCTCCTCCTGCTCTCAGGGCTCACACTTGTGCGGCGAAATGAAATATTCTTGATCCGTATGACATTATTATTATTATCATCATTATTATTAATCTTATTATTATTATTATTATTATTATTATTATTATTATTATTATTATTATTATTATCATTATATTTGTGGTAGTAGTAGTAGTATTAGTAGTAGTAGTAGTAGTAGTAGTGTAGTAGTAGTAATAATAATAATAATAATAATAATAATAATAATAATAATAATAATAATAATGATAATAAAAATAACAATAATAATCATAATAATAATAATTATAAAAATACTGAAGGCATAGACACACACACACACACACACACACACACACACACACACACACACACACACACACACACACACACACACACACACAGTTACAGGTAGAGACACTCATCACCTGGACTCAGAAACAGCGAAGGCAATATTAACATAACACAGTACAACGATGATGCCTACGTTGCTTCCGTGCATTCGACAGCGTTCAATCATCTGTAACTTGTGTAACCTATAACCTGATGTAACTTGCCCTGTCTATAAGTCATGTCTCGGGTCACTACACAACGCAAGTAAGTACGTTAAGGTAAGGAATGATGTGGAAAGAATCGAAGCTGCAGGTTTACTCCACCATCCTTTTTACCTACAGAGAAACAAGGAAACGACACAAGCGCATATATTTCGTTTTAGGGGAGGAAATAAAGAGGAAGAGGGTGGTAAAGAGGGAAGTGGAGAGAGGTGGAAGAGGGAAGGAAAGGCCGGAAAAATGTGGCTAATCGAGAGAGGGAGGGAATGGAAGGTTATGAGAAAGGTTGATGCAGGAAGAATAGCAATAAATGTTGGGTCTGAAAAAATAGTATGAAATAGGAAAATGCTGAGGTGGAAGTAAGGGCCCTCGTAAAAATGTTGATACACGGCATTAGTAATAAATTCTGTATTTTTTAATTGTCGCGATGAAGTTATAAAACGAGAACGAGAGAGAGAGAGAGAGAGAGAGAGAGAGAGAGAGAGAGAGAGAGAGAGAGAGAAATGAGGCGAGGGACATAAAAAGGAAAGCAGACAAAACGGGACAGACAATTAGACAAACAGACAGACGTGGACAGACAGAAAGACAGAAACCCAAACACAGAAAAAAAAATAATTGTATGATATGAAACGGATGGAATACCACAACAAGCATAACTCAAAACACACACACACACACACACACACACACACACACACACACACACACACACACCTGCCCTGCCCACCTGTTCCCGTTGACCATCGTTTTGTCTCGCAATTCGGCCAAAGCAAACCAACGGAATTACTGTCAATTAAGAAATCATTCCCTCCAAAATTCGATTCCCGTTCCATTAAGCAAAACGTTGGCATGAAGGTGTAAGATATTTGCTGCTGTTCTCTTTTTAATTATTCCTCAGTAATCGCTTTTGTTACCCCGCCGTTCATTTTGATTCTCTAGTATGTTTTTATTATCCTAAATTATTCAAATGTTTCCTCATATAATCATGTAATCAGAGTCAAGGAATTGCAAATGAAGCAGCGCGAGGCAGGTGTTTGGGGGCCGGGTGCGAGTTTTGCATGAGAGCGAAAAATTTTACTGTATCTGTCATTATCATATTTGTTGTTATTATTATTGTTACTACTACTGCTACTGTTACCATTGTTTTATCATTATCATCATTACCATCCCAATAGTTTTCAGTAATGGAAGGAAAAATATGATAAAAGAAATTGTGAGCATATTCTATTTTTCTATATTTCGTGATTACATTATGACGAGGGGCTGTTTGCTTCCCTTTAAACTTTCACTATTGTTATTTTCTCTTTACTTTTCCTGATGTTGTATGTTGATGCAGCCTCGCATCCTCGGTGAGATCATTTGCATGTAGAATATTTGCATTATTATAATAGTAGTATTAGTAGTAGTAGTAGTAGTAATAGTAGTAGTAGTAGTAGTAATAGTAGTAGTAGTAGTAGTAGTAGTAGTAGTAGTAGTAGTAGTAGTAGTAGTAGTAGTAGTAGTAGTAGTAGTAGTAGTAGTAGTAGTAGTAGTAGTAGTAGTAGTAGTAGTAGTAGTAGTAGTAGTGTAAGTAGAAGTAGTAGCAGTAGTCTTAACAGGAGTAAAGTTGTAGTAATAGCAGGTTTAGCAGCAGCAGTAATTGCAGCGCTCCTGTCACAATGCAGTGCTCCTCATTATTGATGCTCGCTATAAAAGGGCTTCCAATTATTTCCATGTCAACTGATTAACATTCTAACTTTCTTTCAGGGACATTTCAATTCACTAACAAGCAAAACAAATGGAAACAATTCTCCTAATTCAAGTAATCTAACTATAGAGCGCTCATGACTGACAGTCCGATATGAAGATTACTACATCTAATATTACAGCATCGTATTGTCTGGAAAGTCATCGAAAACTCAGTGAAAACCCCCACTGTAACATAAGCTGGCAGGACAACGATGGCGGAGGATGATTATTAACTCACACGATGGTTGAGTGGCCTGAACGAAGAACAGAATCACGTCAGGAAAAATGGCAACACACGAACATTTACGGTGATATTAATTAAAGAGAGGGATTAAGAAGGAGGCCTCGCCATTAAGTATTCTAACAGCGTCGTACTAATTACTGGCAGAAAACATAATGATAAGGAACACTCACAAAACAGCAACACACGCAAACACAAACAGACCTCACTAACTACTGTCATACTCGAGTTTTGGTCATTCTCTCTCTCTCTCTCTCTCTCTCTCTCTCTCTCTCTCTCTCTCTCTCTCTCTCTCTCTCTCTCTCTCTCTCTCTCTCTCTCTCTCTCTCACCGCTGCCTCTGATCAAAGGGTTAAACGTGAAGTGAAGACGCGTTAACGAGACACAAGAACGCGCGTCAATAACCAAGTCTTGCGATGAATACAAAAAAGAATCTTCACATCAAACAGCTCTCATGGTTTGCCGAACATCTTTGCATGCAAGAGTTTCACGGATGGTTGATGTGGGCGACTGGTACGTTTTGCTGCAGTTATTCTCATTATTATTGCTATTATTGCTATCATTATTGTTTTTTTATTATTACTGTTTTGTTGGCTCGATTGATGGTTTAGCTTTTTTTATGGGTACGTGGGTTGTCTGTCTTCCTTCCTTCCCTTTCTTCCAATTTTCCGAAACTTCCACTCCGCTGCCTCGAGATGCGAAACTCTTGGTGCCGAAGACGCTGTTTCAAACTTTTTCCCTTCCACTTTTATTTTCCGACCTGAGAAAATTTTCGCCTTAAGATTTTCCTTTTCGATATTCGGGCAACTTTGCGGTGAGGGCGGCGGCGGGAGGAGGCGCTCTTATAGTGGCCCCGCGCGAGGCACCGACACTGGCCCGGCACAGCACGCGGCTCTGACCCACCAGGAGGCCGCGGCGGGTAGCACAATGCGTCCGCTCCCGAGGGCGGCTCAAGGCACACTGGCTGGCGCGACGAGAGGGGTCTTACGGATGGCAGGTGACGGCGGCCTTACTGGGTGAGACTCCACAGCGCACGCACACGCACACACACACACACACACACACACACACGTAGACACACACATACACAGACACATACACACACAAACAGAAAGACAGAAAGACGAAGAGACAGATGGACCAACACACAAACACACAGACATACACATTAGCTCCTGACATTCAATTAAAGAGCTCACCTTACGTCCACCCGCCGCCACCTTGACACTCATTCCTCGTCGCCTCTTACCTTCTCATCAATTCCTCATTTCCATCGCCAGCAAGCCGGACGCGGATGCTAGCCACCTCCCCCCTTCCCCCTTTCCCCCCTTTCTTTTTACCCTCCTTCTTCTTCTTCTTCATCTTCCTCATACTCCCCCCCTTCTTCCACCTCCTTGCACCTCTTACATTCACTATTTCTGTCCCTTTCTTTATCTCACTTCAATCTATCTTTCACAGTTACTTCGCCTGCATTCCTCTTTCCTTCCCCCCAGTCAGCATCTCTTCACTGTTTTTCCTTTCTCCTCTTCCTCCTCATTCTTTCTCCCCCTGCCCGGCCTACCTTTCCTCCCTCCTCTTCACTCTCCTCCCTTCCCCTCCCCTCCATTTTCCTCCCTCGCCCTCCCAACTGACAATACATCCGGTCATTGATTTCTCTGCCGTCAGCTGATCTCATGACCCTCCCCCCTTAAATGTTCTCCTCCTCCTCCCATTCTTCCTCCTCCTCCTCCTCCTCCTCCTCCTCCTCCTCCTCCTCCTCCTCCTCTTTCTCCTCTTTTTCCTCCTCATCTACCACCTCTTCGTACTCGTCCTCGTCCTTCTCTTCCTCCTCCTCCTCCTCAAAAAGCTTCCTCTAGAGACCTATCAGTGTCTCTAGTTTCCTTTCGAGAAATATTTAACTGCAATGAAGTTCCGAGTAAGAAATAAACTTGAAAAAAAAAAAATCGTTCTGGTATTGACTCGAGATGACGACGGGGAATATTCTTTTTTTTTCAACTTTCCTCTGTTACCTCTCGAATATCTACATCCTCATATGAACAGGTAAATGCTTGCCTATAACGTATAAACTTTTCCCATTTAATTAACACGGCCTCCACGCTGAAATGAAGAGGTGAGTATATATACGACTCGAATGCAGATTTCCCTTTATTAGCATGGACTATATTATGACTTCAAGAGTATGTCTGTTTTAGCCTTCCTGCATGTACTGATTTCGGTGAGAATGCAACGTCGAGGCTACCGGTAACTTTCTCGGTCACCAGGTCATCTTGTTTGTCCCACTGAACGTCAGGAGGGCACTAGGAGAGGAGGGGAGAAGAAGAGGAAGAGGAGAAGGGAAAGGAAGAGCAGGGTAAAGAGCGGTGATGAGAAAGATAGGAAGAGGAGAAAGGGAAAGCAAGGGAGAAAGCAGCGGCGAGGAGGAGAAAGAGAGGAAGAGAAGAAGGGGAAGGGAGAGCAGGGGAGAGAGCAGCGGGGAGGAGAAAGAGAGGTAGAGAAGAAGGGGAAGGGAGAGCAAGGGAGAGAGCAGCGGGGAAGAGAAAGAGAGGAAGAGAAGAAGGGGAAGGGAGAGCAGGGGAGAGAGCAGCGGGGAGGAGAAAGAGAGGAAGAGAAGAAGGGGAAAGGAGAGCAGGGGAGAGAGCAGCGGGGAGGAGAAAGAGAGAAAGAGAAGAAGGGGAAGGGAGAGCAGGGGAGAGAGCAGCGGGGAGGAGAAAGAGAGGAAGAGAAGGGGAAAGGAGAGCAGGGGAGAGAACAGCGGAAGAGAAGAAGGGGAAAGGAGAGCAGGGGAGAGAGCAGCGGGGAGGAGAAAGAGAGGAAGAGAAGAAGGGGAAGGGAGAGAGCGACGAGGAGGAGAAAGATAGGAAGAGGAGAATGGAAAGGGTCAGAAGGGGAGAATCCGTCAATAGTACAGAAAAAGTGTGGCAATTGTACTTTCTTTAAACGTAACCATACAAGAGATCTCCTCTCCCTCTCTTCACCCTCCCATTCCTTCCCCTTTCCTTCCTCTCCCTTCCCCTACTCTGCATTGAAATTTCCGCATCATCCCATCACTGCTATTGTAACATATAATCTTTAAGGGTTATAGTTGCCTCTCTTCTAATGACAGCACTGTTAATATATGTTTTTTTTTTTCGTAATCCTCGTCCGATATTGTTAGCGAAGGCCCAACGACTAGCTCTTTCCCGCTACCATTACCTCGGAGTTCAGCGGGATTATGCAAATTGTATAGACGTTCATGAGTTTGATCTTTAGTTTTCTCTTCTTTGTGTCGGCGTCCGTGTGCAAGTTAGTATCGAGAGATCTTTGGTGTGCTGAGGTTTCTATTGATTCGTGTTTCTCTCTCTCTCTCTCTCTCTCTCTCTCTCTCTCTCTCTCTCTCTCTCTCTCTCTCTCTCTCTCTCTCTCTCTCTCTCTCCAATTCATGCACTAATTCCATTTCCAGTCGGGTCTATAGAAAGTCAAAACATGTATTGATCGCGTTTTTCACCCTTCAGCTTACTCGAAAAACAAATATATATACGAGTGGAAATGTTTTTGAAATTGAGAAACACACCATTTCTATTTTTAACTCCAGTTTGTCACTCTATAAAATACACACACACACACACACACACACACACACACACACACACACACACACACACACACACGAACACACGCACGCACGCAAAATCTAGTTTGGAAAAAGTAGAAAATAAATAAAAATATATCTATAGATGAAAACAGTTGTCTGGCTGAAGGATTATTGAATTTAACGAAGTCACTTCTCTCACATAGATGAATAAAAAGATCCGTTGTTAATATCAATAAATAGAGCGTTTTTTCTCCCTCTTTTGATTCACCGATGATACTTTTTCAGCTGCAAAAAATTAACGCGTTTGAAAAAGTCGTATTATTCATCTACTCGCCTATTCGATTCATTTATCTGAAGCCTCTCGCTCACTGAAAAATGTAGATTATAAAGCTGTCGAGAGCCGGCGGGGGTCAAACGAATGAAAGGGAGAGAAAGAGAGAGCGAGCGACCGAGAGAGAAAGAGAGAGAGAGAGAGAGAGAAGCAGCATATATGAAATTGAAAAACGGCACATAATCTCTCTCTCTCTCTCTCCCTATACATAAACACGGTTCTTGACACTGTTACCACACCGAGCGTGAGGGTTCCGTAGGGTTGACTTCCTCGCCTTTATTTGTGTCCTCCGTGTGCGCTGGACCGAACCCCACCTCTCTCTCTCTCTCTCTCTCTCAATAATGCGGCTCACAAAATTGGACACTAATGTACCGCCGTGAGCTGAATTCCTCCAAATCTTCCCATTCTTCCTTTCTTTTCTCCTTGCCGATTTACTTCCTCCCAATCCAGTTTTGTTCTGCCCCCCCAACCCTCGGCTCTCCCGCACTTCTTTCCTCGTATGGGTTCTGTGATTCCCGCTCATTACTAATCAAAGAACTAGAGGAAATTATCTTACATAGTGGGGGCATGGGGAGGAATAAGTTGTGAGAAAAATATGAAATAGTTATTTATGATACGAGTAATGAGCAGCATACTCACTACTCATCCTGCTAGTATATGATTAAAATAGTAATTATCATAACGGTATATAAAGAGTAATCAAATCGTGGCTAGCTGGCTCCGTAGAGTTTTCCAGGTTATTACATCCGTACTGTTCCGGCCTCTTTGTGCTGTAGCCATTAAAAAGTTGGTAAAATCTAATAGAAACCTTGGATATCTTGATGAAAAACCGGCTGAACTCCTTTATAGGGCATTAGATTTCACGAGGTATGTTGTTAAAATAAGTTTTGTCAACGTTCAGTGTATAATACAACTACTACTACTACTACTACTACTATTACTGCTATTACTACTACTACTACTACTACTGCTATTACTATTACTACTACTATTACTGCTACTACTTACAGTAATTCAGCTACTACTATTACTACTACTACTACTACTACTACTACTACTACTACTACTACTACTACTACTACTACTACTGCTACTACCACCACCAATACTGTTACTACTATAACAACTACTGCTATGCCTGATACTAACACTAACACTAAAAATAATAATAATAATAATAATAATAATAATAATAATAATAATAATAATAATAATAATAATAATAATAATAATAATAATAATAATATAACAATAATGATAAAAATGGTAATAACATAACCATTCAGTATCCACATGCAAATTGAAACAGTTTACTCTATATCCCATCAGTTACATGATTTATGTATATGTTTATTGCTGGTTCTCTCTCTCTCTCTCTCTCTCTCTCTCTCTCTCTCTCTCTCTCTCTCTCTCTCTCTCTCTCTCTCTCCAGCTAGTACAAAAACAAGTCATGTCAAAATCACGTCCAGCGTCAAAACACACCTGGTGGACAACACACACACACACACACACACACACACACACACACACACACACACGAGGGCCCGGCGCGGTGGAATGGCAAAAAGATTAGTACACGGAAAATAAAATGTATTCGTGGCGCGCAGTGTTTCATATTCACTAAAAAAATTAAATGCAGAGCGGACACAGATGTCACCTCCCTGCACCATCACGGCCGCCGCCACTGCCTCCTCCTCCTCCTCGTCCTCGTCCTCCTCCTCCTCCTCCTCCTCCTCCTCCTTCCCTGTACTTCACCTCTTTCTTGTTGCACGTCATCTTCAGAACTTTTTTTTTATCTTTTTTTTATTTCATGGCTTTAATTTTTTTCATATTTTGAAGGTTTTCTTCTTCTTTTTGTTTCTTCTTTTTCTTCTTTTTTTCTTTTTTCTTTTTCTTTTTCTCTTTCTTCTTTTTCTTCTTCTTTATCTGTCTTTTTTCTTTTCTTTTTTCTTTTCCTTTCTTTTCCTTCTTTTGCTTCTGTGTTTCTCTCTCTTCTTCTTCTTACTTCTTCTCCTCCTCCTTTTTTTTCTTCTTCATTCTTCTTTCTCTTCGTCCCTCCCTAACCCACTTTTACTCCGCCTGTTTTTTCTCCGTCTGCGCGGCACTATTTCCACCGCCGCTGCGTGTCCCGTGTCCAGATGGCCTGACACGACCCGCCGCCTTGTCCCCTCAATTCTGCATGGCTCGCCTCCACCTCTCCCCTACTTTGGTTCCCTCTACCTCCCCCCTATCCTTACCCTCACCTTTAACCCTCCTCTCTGCCCTCTGTTGCCCTCACCTCTCCCCTCCTTTCTGTCACTCTCACCTTCACTTCTCCCGTTTGTCACGTTCACCTGCCTTTCCCTTCTGTCACCTTTAACTCTCCTCTACATCTCATATTCAGTTCCCCTTCCCTCCCTCACTTTCGTTGCTCCCATACTTCTCTCACCTTCACCTCTCTCCTATCCTCTGTTTCCTTTACCTTTCCTTAACTCTTATTTTCATCCCTTTCTCTTTCCTCTGAGTCACCTTAATGTCTTTCCTACCTATCAGTTTCACCTCTTCCCTCTCTTCATTTTCTTTACATCTCCCCTTGTTTTCCTTTCTTTCCCCTCTCCCCAATTTGACCTCAATTTTTCCCCTTTTTTACCTTGATTTCTCCCCTATTTCATTCCTACCTGCGCCAGACACCTCCTCTATCCTCCTTTCCTCACCTGCAACTCTCCCTTCTACCCTCTCTTCGTCTCTCCATCACCTCCTACTGACCTACTCCATCAATCCTCTCTCATCGTATCATCACCTCCATCTATCCCTCTCATCCGTCCTCCTCTAGTATCTCCTTCACTTCCACATCTCCTTCTCCCCGCCATCTACCTCCACCATTCCTCTCCTTCCCTCACAACCACCCTTCTTTCCTTCTTTCTTTGCCTCTACATTCTTAGCCTCTCCTTTCCTTCCTTCATTTCCACCTGCTCCCATTTATCGTCCCCCAGTCCTTCACTTTCAATTACATTCCTTATTCCTTTTACACTTCCCTTCCTTTCCCTTCTCACCTCTCTTCCATCATTGTCTCATACTGCTCCTTCCAATCTCCTCCCTCCCATTCCTCCAATTCCCCCTCTCCCTCCCTACTTCCGTCTCTGCTCCTCCATTCCCTACCTGCTGCGTCCTGTTACCTCTATTACCCCTTCCTTCCTTCCTCATATCCCCCATTCCCTCCCTGCTTCTCCCTTCTCAGTCCTCTCTTCATTTTGTCATTTATCCTTCTCTGTACGGTGCTTGCCCATTCTCTCGCCTTTCTATATTTACCTTGGCCTACCCGTCTACCTAAGAATGTGATTGTTACTATTACATTCACCGCCTCCTCCTTCCCCTCCTTTCCTTGTTCTATTCAAGTATATAAATGGATGAGGGGTTCCAATAAGGGTGATATCAATGAAGTTCCGAAAGTGAAAAAGTATCGGACTGTACATTGATGAAACTCAGATTCTATAGACAGAAATAATGATGTAGCTCTAGAGGTGAAGGTGGAGAATAGTTTTAATATTCACTTGCTTTGTGCCAATACGATATATATACCATCAAGGAAAGGTAACGAGGATAGATGGGGTTAGGTTTATAAGAGCCGCTGTGTGTAAGATGAGCGACGTATTATATTGTAGAATCCTATGTTATTATATCACTTTTAATTTTTCTCCTATTTCTATATATAAATACCAAAGAGTGATTTCCTGGAGATATTGTGTTTTTTCTCTCTAATTTCAGCTTCTTTTTCTAATGTTGCGGCAATTCCATGAAACAAAGTGTCTCCCATTGTCTTGTATAAAGGCGTAAGATTAAATTCCACGGCATGACAGTGGAGGGAAAATATATATAAAACATTTTTCTTTCGCGTCTCCGGTCTGACTGTCCCTCTCCCGTCCTGCAGTCTGTATCACAACATTTAATTTCCTTGCTCTTGAATCTGATATCTTAAATCAAGCTTTCATTTCCTCACGCGTGTTTCTCTCGATGGTGGATTTCACGATTCTACCTTTAGTAGTTTAGAATGACAGGTGGTGGTGGTGGCAGCGGTGGTGGTGGTGGTGGTGAAGGTGGTGGTGAAGGTGGGGGGGGGGGGGGGGGCGAGCTCGTGTGTGTCCCAATTACAGCCTAGGATGATGAACTGTCCTTACCTGTTGTGGTGGTGGTGGTGGTGGAGGGGTGAGGCAGCACAGGGTAACACTGCGCGGAGGCAATTAGTGCTGTTATGTGGCCCGCCTGAGTTGGTATGATTGTCAAGGTAAACACAAGCTGGGGAGAAGACAAGGTGCGAGTGTGAGCTGCGGGGAGGAAGGGAGAGAGAAAAGGAGCATTAGGGAGCACGCTTGAGTGGGGCGAAAGGGAAAAATAGGGAGACAAAAGTGGAAAGCGGAGAACAGATGTGGTAGGAAGAAAGCGACAGAAGGAAGGACAAATAAGAGCACTGAAAAAAGGAGAGAAGGGAGCGAGGGGAGAATGGGATGAAAAAAAAACTATGAAAAGAAAAAAAATCTATAAGGAAGAGTAGGAATGGAAAAGTAGAGAAAAAAAAACAGAATTCGACACCGTACAGAAATATGACGGAGAATGTGAAAAAACTTTGGAAAGAATAAAACAATATGGAAAAGTAGGAATGGGAAACTAAAGAAGAAAAAACAGAATTGGACACGATACAGTAATATGAAGTGGATGAAAAAAGGCGCTCCAGCTGAAGAGAAGAACAAAAAGGAAAGAAAAAGGTGCTTAGAAAATACTTTAACACGAATGGAAGGATTTATAAATGGGAAAAGGGAAAGAAATGTAGAAAAAAGTTCATGTAAAAAGTATATCGATAAGAACCAGCATAGAAATAATACACATAAAAAAGAGAAAAAAAGGACTAATGCTTAAAAAATACCTGAACACGAGTGGGAATGATTAATAAATGGGAAAAGGGAAAGAAATGTAGAAAAAAGTTCATGTAAAAAGTGTATCGATAAAAACCAGCATAGAAATAATACACATAAAAAAGAGAAAAAAGGACTAATGCTTAAAAAATACCTGAACACGAGTGGGAATGATTAATAAATGGGAAAAGGGAAAGAAATGTAGAAAAAAAGATCATGTAAAAAGTATATCGATAAGAACCAGCATAGAAATAATACACATAAAAAAGAGAAAAAAAGGACCAATGCTTAATGAGATACTGAGAAAACCTTGAGTGTGAAAGGCGGCGGAATAAAACACACGAAAGAGACGCATGAGATAAGAAAACACGACTGATTAAGGGAAGAAAAATAGGCCTATGGATGGTTATAACTTTGTTTTTACAGCAGAGGAGACAGTGCAAGGGCCTAAAAAAAAAAATAATAATGAAAAAAAAAAGACCGCTATTTATTGCTTCTAAATAGAGTGGTCAAATAGAGAAATCAAATGCTAAAGATTGTGCGAGGTCGAGGTGTGATGATTGGAAACGAGGAAATAATATGTTTTTTTATTTCCTCTTTATTATCACTTCGTTTATTTTTATCTCTTTTTTACTGTCCACTTTTTGCTGTTATTATTTTTACGCTTTCCATATAACTATCTTCTCCCTCTTCGCTTCCTTCATATATCTCCTTCTTTTGCTCCTTTTTCCCATCCTTCGTTTTTTCAGTGCAAGGGCGTAAAAAAAAGAAAACAATAATGAAAAAAAAAAGCCCGCTACTTACTGCTCCTAAATAGAGTAGTGTTCAGTTCTCTTCCAGTCTTCCCTTTCCCTTCATTCCTTCCTCTTCCACTTCAGATAATTAACATACACTTAAGACACTAAACGTATACATCCCCCCATCTTAGCTATACGTCCTCAATTAATTTCCTTCATGCCTTTTTTCTGTCTAACCTTTTTAATTAATATCCGAGAGTTTGAACATTTCTACCGACATGTTTTTTTTATTCTTTTTTCTCCTTTCTTTTTCTTCCTGGGCACTCTTCTTTATTCTCTGTACCCGTTTTCTTTATATTCTCTCACAACGATGCTCCTTCTTTTCCACCTCCCAAAGAAATTCCTCACTTTTTCCTGCGCCATCAGAGCCACATCCGACGTCTGCCTCTTCCTCCTCTTCCTCTTCCTTACGCTACAGCACCGTCACTTCCATGCTTCCTACCTTCCCACACTTCACCCTCGCCTTCAACACCACAACATTCATGCTTTTTCTCCCTCCTTTACCCTCACCCGACCCACCGCCAGTACCGCCGCCTCCTCCTCCTTTTCCTCCTCCTCCCCGGCGTCTCCTCTCCGACTGCGGTGTCAAAAGAGCAAACGGGCCGATACTTTACTGTCTAGAGGGACGCAAGGCGGTGGTGTCTTCGTCCCGGGAGAGAGACACACGAGCGGACTGTGACCTTGGCCCGGGAAAGTGTGTCGTCTTGAGCGCCGACTGACACTTGGCGGGGCCGTTGAGTGGTCTCGTGTGGCTCAGGGAACAATGGACGCCTCTGACAGGGGGAGACAGCGACGGACGGGCGGCAAATAGAAGCGAGTCTTGTGGTGGGGGACGAAGGGACAGAGAGAAAGAGAGAGAGGAACAACGCGGGTAAGAAAGAAATGCATAGAAAAGCGGAGACGAATTGTGGACCGAAGACAAATGAAAGGTAAAAAATATATATATGAGAAAGCCGTAAAGGAGTGGAAAAACGAGTCGTCAGCAGGATGGAAGGGCAAGAACGTATAATATTTGGCGTTAGAATCTCCGTCGTATTCAAGGCAGTTTAAAGAAAAATTGTTTGTGGTTTAAAACTTGCGAGGGGACGAAATATTTTATGGAAAATCGAGACACGAACCAGAAAACCGCGAAAAAAAAAGTATTACAGTTGTAGAAATGTTAGACGCAGCGAAGCTAAATGAGTTAAAAGTTTTATGACTCGCTAGGTAAGCCATCTGAACTCTCTCTCTCTCTCTCTCTCTCTCTCTCTCTCTCTCTCTCTCTCTCTCTCTCTCTCTCTCTCTCTCTCTCTCTCTCTCTCTCTCTCTCTCTCTCTCTCTCTCTCTCAAACGCATTTCCTTTTGACCTCGTAAGTCGTGAGAGAAAAATGAAAGCTAAGAAGACTTCGTGTGTGTGTGTGTGTGTGTGTGTGTGTGTGTGTGTGTGTGTGTGTGTGTGTGTGTGTGTGTGTGTGTGTGTGTGTGTGTGTGTGTGTGTGTGTGTGTGTGTGTGTGTGTGTGTGTGCGTGCGTGTGTGTGTGTGTGTGTGTGTGTGTGTGTGTGTGTGTGCGTGCGTGTGTGCGTGCGTGCGTGTGTGTGTGTGTGTGTGTGTGTGTGTGTGTGTGTGTGTGTGTGTGTGTGTGTGTGTGTGTGTGTGTGTGAAGGAGTGAGAAGGATGGGAGAAACGGAGACTTTATTTTAGAACAAGACAGCTAGACATCTGGAGGAAAAATACGACGAAAAAGGAAAAAAGACAAAAATGAACGAGTGAGTCAGTGAAGAAAAAGGAATGAAAGTCAAGGGAGGAGGAGGAGGACGAGGAGGAGGACGAGGAGGAGGAGGAGAAGGTGGAGAAGGCGGATGAAGGGCGGAGGCGGAGGAGGAAGGGGAGGAACAACGGATGGGAATGAGAGACCAGACAGCATTAGCCTAAGTGAAAGGAGTGTGTGACGAGACAAAAATAACAACAAAGAAATCGGAAAATATAGAAGCGTGACAGAGGAGCGTGAGAACCTCCAAAGGGTCGGGGCAGGAGAGTGTGTGGAGAGTACAGTGTCAAGATTGCGGCAAAGGCGAAGAGAAGGTTTAACCCGTCCGCTGCGATTGGCACGGATTTTGCCTTTACTGGTAGCCTGTTAACACATACTCCCAGGTCTTTCTCTGCCTCTGTAGTGGATAGTGGAGTGTTTCACATGTGGTATTGGTATGCTGGATTTCTCCTCCTAATTTGCATGGCTTTACATTTTTCTTCATTGAATTATAGCAGCCACTTTTTACCCACTGCGGATAATTAACATACACTTAAAACATTAAATTATACATCCAAATTCCATCCGCATCGCCACCGCCTTGAATTCCGTTTCCTCCTTCAACAACCACCTCTCAAGCGTTCTCACACGTCCCCTCACAGTCCACGGCTCGGCATTCTCCCTTTAGACGCATTTCTCCCATCCTCTCGTACTGAGCCGCCTCCCTCCTGTTCCCGCACGTCCTCCCCTTCTCAGTAGACAACGAGAAGGGATTTACTCTTATCTGAGGCGAGGGTGGTAAGTGAGAAGGGGATGGAGAAGGTAAGGAGGAGCAGGAGGGTGGAATGTAACGATAGAGAGAGAGAGAGAGAGAGAGAGAGAGAGAGAGAGAGAAGGGAGGGATCGAATGAAGGGAGGTATGGAGGATAGGACGGAGGAGAGACGGTAGGATGGAAGGATGGGGAAGGCATCGAAAATAGGAGAAAGCACCCTCGGGCCGGTAAGGATGAAGGAGGGAACGGGACGGGACGGGGCGGGGAGAAGGCACGAGAAGGTACAGAGGGTAGGATGGAGGAGAGCGGGTAGGATGGAAGGATGGGGAAGGTATCGTAAGTAGGAGAAAGCACCCTCGGGCCGGTAAGGGTGCGGGAGGACTGGACGGGACAGGACGGGGCGGGAGGGGAGGAGGCAAAGGGTTGGGCGGGAGTGAAGAGGGGTAGACGGGAGGGGTGAGAGGAGGGGCTTCGCTGGTAATAACACACCGAAATTCCACACCTGAGGGAAGCTCCAAAAAAACGAGCCAATCTCAACTCTACTGAGGGAGATTTTATTACTTTCCTCGATGTTTGCCTTGCGCCCGAAGCCAACGCTACGCCGTGCCACGCAATGGACGGAAGAAAGAATTCAGCGATACGAAAAAAAAACAAGGAAAACAAGAATAACCCGCCTCAGAGTAGGAAAAGACCAAAGAACAAAAAAAAAGCGGCAAGAGCTCATACGTAAATGCCGAGTTCCGATACCAGTGAAACGCAGAGCAAACACACAAAGGGAGGCAGGTTACAGGAAAAGCCAGACAGGACAGCCATCCCTTGCTCACGGACGGACGGCAGCGGCAGGCAGGAGAAAGCGATTAGTTGGTTGTTCGGAGCAGAGGCGGCGCGCGTCCAAACAAAGCAAAGATGGGTGAACGCAAATCGGTGCAATTCAGCTGATGGGTCTATTTTCCGGCAACAAACAAACAATGCCGGTGGGGAATAAACGAGCTCACTACACACAGAGAGAAACGCCACCACATCACAAATAAAACACTTACTTGAAGCAGAATCACACACAAAAAAACACAAAATAGCCCACGTCGCCGAGAACAAACAACGAACAGTTCACACACACAAAAAAGACTCCCTGGTGATACATAATAATCCTCCCTCAACTTCCACTGAGAGGTCGCGTAACAAATTCTTCCGCGTAGCAGCTCCAAATTTTCCCCTCCTTGCACCGTTGCCAGATTATCGTACTCAGAGCCTCGTTTTACCGGTTCCTGAGCCATAGCTATTGCCAAAAAACACCAATAATCGAACATTTTAGCGATAACTATATATGAAGGAAGTTATTGGGGTCGAGGAGGTAGTGTTGGGGTCGGAAATCGGCAAACATAGGAGGCTGAGTACGACAATCTGGCACCGTTGCAGGCTCCTTGTAATGCTGCTGCTGATATGTCCTGGGCGCGCAAGGAGCCAATCAATCTAGCCTTCAGCGATGGCACAGACGTCACCGGCGGCCCTGATTGAGTAGTGTCTTGATAGGTCTGCAAAGTTAAGCACCAACGCACCTCCCTTTGCCTTGCCTGCGCGCCGCTCACTCACTCACTCTCACTCACTCACTCTCCCTCTCTCTCGTCGGCGTCTAATCTTCACTCCATCAATCTGTCACCGCCGCGACCTTCACCTGAGAGTCGGTGTTATCTAATTAGTCGCCCGGCAAAACACCTCATTAGCCAGGTGTCGCGGTGGCTGGGATCGGGCTAATTGGGCGCGGTTTAGAGGTTAATAGATGTGAAAGGGATGTTTTAAGGACTGCTGTAGTGGGTGACGTTGTTCATTCGACCCTTCCTCGGCCACCTCTTCCTTCTAATTCAGACTTGTTCGTTTCTACTTTCCTCCCTTCGTTCCTCCCCTTTTAGCTTCTCCTTTCCTACCTTTCTTTCCTCCCCTTTTCCCCGAGTACACTGATATATTCCTCTCCTTCCCTCTCAGTCTTTCTTCACTATCCTTCTTTTCTTCCCTTATCCAGTTTTAACACACCAATCCCTCCTCTTCCTCCACTTTTCCTCTAGCGCACAGACCTACTCCTCTCCTTTCCTTTACTTCCTCCTCCTCCTTCCCTATCCTTCTTTCCTTCCTTTATCCAGCTTCGACACACACACGCGTCCCTCCTCTTCCCTAAAATCTCAATCTCTCCTCCATCCGTCTTTTCCTATCTTTGTTCCTCCTCCTCCTCCTCCTCCTCCTCCATCTCTCCGTCTGCTTCCCAAAGGCTCCCAAACGTAAGTAAGATATTTGACGCTCAGGGTAATTTCACGTTTACACTTGAAAAGAGCACGAAGAAGAATCCTGAAAAAGACGTGATCGAAAATTCCTCCAGATCAATTTTACAGCCGTAGAAATGCGGCGCTGGGCGGGACATGACACGAGGCGGGGAGAAGGAGACGAAGGGAGGAGATGGAAAAAGGGAGAGTGAGAACATGAATGGAGGGGAGAAGGGAAAAAGAAGAGAAGAAAGGATAGGAGACTGGAAGGAGACGAAGGGAAGAGAGATTCAGGGAGGGAGGGAGGGAGGAAGGAAGGGCGACAGAGGACCAATGGACAAAGGGAAGGGAGAGAGCAAATCAGGGAGGCATGATAGGGAGGGAGAGAGGAAGGGAAGGATGGAGGAAGAGAGGGAGGGAGACAGAGCACCAAGGGACGAAGGGAGAGAGGGAGAGAGGCAAGGTGGGATGGAGGAGGGGAGGAAGGGAGGGAGACAGCACCAAGGGACGAATGGAGAGAGGAGAAGGGAGGAAGCGAGTCAGGGAGGCACAGGAGGGAGGGGGGATGTGAAGAGGGAAAGAGCGTGTCAGGGAGGCATGGGAGGGAAGGAGAGAGGGAGAAAAGGGAAAAGGAGAGAAGGGAGGGAAGGGACGGAAGAAAGAATGGAAGGGAGGGAGAGAAGGGAAAAGGAGAGAAGAGAGGGAAGGGACGGAAGAAAGGAGGGAAGGAGAGAGGTTGAGAAGGGAAAAGGAGAGAAGGGAGGGAAGGGACGGAAGAAAGGATGGAAGGGAGGGAGAGAAGGGAAAAGGAGAGAAGGGAGGGAAGGGACGGAAGAAAGGATGGAAGGGAGGGAGAGAAGGGAAAAGGAGAGAAGGGAGGGAAGGGACGGAAGACGGGAGGGAAGGAGAGAGGTAGAGAAGGGAAAAGGAGAGAAGGGAGGGAAGGGACGGAGCAGTAAGGGACCAATGGAGGGAGGTGAGATGGGAGGGAGAGAGGCAGGGGGGGAGAGAGGGAGGGCGGAAAGAGAGAGGCGTGAATGGCGGTATGCAGGAGAGGCAGCAGCGGCTGTAAACACAATTACGAGCGGCGGCGCTGTCGGCGGGGCGGGTAACAAGTCTCATTCAAGGGAGCCGCTGACACGCCGCGCCGCCGCCCGCCAATTACAGCCAATTTACGGCCGCCGCGTGATTGCATTACGGCCATATTTAGACCTGAAGCCCCAGTTTTCCCGTTTTTACCCCTCCTTTTTTTTTCGAGGGAAGTTTGACGCATGGAAGCCCGGCCCGTATCCCTTCAGCTCCAGGCCACGCGGCGAGACCAGTGTTAAGGGGGCGCATTACACTCACATTTTGACCCGAGACTGAGGTATATTTTTTTCCCTTTTTTTTCAGGGGTGGTGAAGGGGGGATAAGGGGGGAAGAGGGATAGCGAGGAGGGGAAAAGGAAAGAAGAGGGATGTTGAGGAGGGTGAGAGGAGGGAAGAGGAATGGTGAGGAGGGTGAGGGGAGGGAAGAAGGATGGTGAGAAGGGTGAGGAATGGTGAGGAGGTTGAGGGGAGGGAAGAGGAATGGTGAGGAGGATGAGATGGGTGTGGGGAGGGAAAAGGAATGGTGAGGAGGGTGAGGGGAGGGAAAAGAAGGCAACAAAACAGAGGAGGAGGAGGGTGACGGAAGGGTAGAGGGAATAATGAGGAGGATGAGTGAAGGGTAGAAGGATGGTGAGGAGGGTGAGGGGAGAGAAGTTATATGGTGAGGAGGGTGAGGGGAGAGGAGAGGAATGGTGAGGGGAGGAAAGAGGAAAGGAAGGTAAGGGGAGGGGGAAGAATGGAGTGGCTGCATAAAAACACACCCTGGCCCTCGTTCCCTCCAGGTTACGTGGCGCTACAAGAGTTGAGGAGGAGGAGGCGGCGTGGGTGAGGGAGCCAACACAAGAGGAATGAAAAGGCATTACGAAACTCGGGCGGCTAAAGAGGCCAGGCGTGCCCCCGAGGCCTTCTTCCAGGTGTACACAGAGCAAGTGCCGGGGAGGGACTGGGAACTGTACAAAGAGACGTTAGGGAGCGTACAGATAATGGTGAGGGACTCTTTGCGTTTTTCCCCTGAAGGATGCGTGGGTGAAGACGAGGACATACACGCTACAGGACAAGCGGCAGGGAGGGACATGGACCTCTACAAAAAGACTTAAGAGAGTGAACAGATAATGGTGACGGACTCTTTGCTTTTTTCCACAGACGAATGCACGGGTGAAGACGAGGACACACACACACACACACACACACACACACACACACACACACACACACACACACACACACACACACACACACACACACACACCAGGATAGGATGGAAATATGACGGTGGAAGGGAGGTAGAAAAGAGAGGCTGAAAGGTATGAGAAGGTGAGGAAGAGAGAGAAGGATAAAAGAATGACGACACGACAGACTGGTGTGAAGGAGGCAAGCTCACGTCCAAGGAGGCGCCAGTTGAGTGGGTAGTTATATAACGACTCCCCAGGCATCCCAAAGCGTTAAAGAAGACACACTCAACACGCACCGGTTCACAAAATATATTCCTCCACGTGTTAAGAGCGTCAGGGCGAGTTTCACCGTCTTTTATGGGGGTTTGGCAAGAACTTCCGAGGGAGCGTCAAGTTCGAAGTCGAGACTCTCCCGAAGAAAAAAAGTATAGAAAAAGTAAATCTCAAGAGCAGGATATGAAAACAAGATACCAATAGAGGACTTTGCACGACTCAGGACGCCGGAAGAGGACATGAACAGGGTGGTGGGGGGGGGAGGGGTGAGGGGAACAAAGAGGGAGGAACAGGGGGAGTGTGAGGGGAACAAAGGGAAAGGAACAAGAAAGGGATGAACAAGGTTAGTGTGGATGAGAGGTACTATGGGGAGTGAGTGACCTTGTGCCATACGGATCAGCAAGGGGTGGGTTTTTTTTATAGCAGAGTAGTCAGTTCAAGGGCATAAAAAAAGGTAACTTATGTGGATAAAAAAAAGCCCGAATTGTTGTGTGTACTAAAGCCGGGAGGAGTTGAAAGTATTGCGACGCTCTGAGCAACGGAGATAAAAACGAGTCCCTGAGATGCACTTCGGGGCCGCGGGGGAGGAGGAAAGAAAGAGATGATGTAAAACCTAATAATCCGAGAGCAATGACATATCCACACACACACACACACACACACACACACACACACACACGATGCACAGGAGAAAAAGCGATGAGATCAGAGGGAAATGCTGGAAGAAGACATACCAAAAAAAAGGTAAAGCAGGGAAAGAGGATGAAGCAGGAAGGAAGGAAGAGCGCGACAGGGCGATACACACGAGGGAGGAGGAGAAGGAGGAGGAGGAGGAAGAGGAGGAGACAAAGGAAGAGAGGTGGAAAAGGAGGGGCTACCGAGAAAGGGATGAAAGGAAGAAAGAGGTGGAGGAAGGGCGGTAGAGGAAGAAAAGGAATAAAAGGTTGTAAAATATGAAGGAAGAAAGGGAGTGAAACACATAAGACCACTAAGAAGGAAACAACCAAAGACGCAGGAAGAAGATCCGTATACGAAGACAGACACAGAGGAAGGAAAACCAGTAATGAAGAAAAACAAACAAGAAGGAAATGAGACAGACAGAGATGAAGAGAGAACGAAGCAGGCAAGCAGGGAGAGGGACAGGAGGAAGGAGGCAGCAAGGGGGGGCAGAGCAGGGAGAGGGGCAGCAGGAAGGAGGCAGTGATGGGGGGGGATAGCAGGGAGAGGGACAGGAGGACGGGGGCAGGCAAGAGGGGGGTCATATATTGAGAGAGGAGCGCAAGACAGTCCTTAATGCGAGGCGACACACGCTCGCCTGATAAGACATTCATTGGGTGGGCGACGCTGAGATAGTGAGGCTCAGAGAACGCGAGGAAGGGAAAAATGGCAGCGGCGGCGATGACGGTGGAGGAGCAGAAGGAGGAGGAGGAAGAGGAAGAGCAGAAGGAGGAAGAAGAAGAGGAGCAAATGGAGGAAGAGCATGCGAAGGAAAAAGAGCAGGAGGAGGAGGAGGAGGAGCAGAAGTAGAAGAAGGAGCAGAAGGAGGAGGAGGAAGATGAAAAGCAGAAGGAGGAAGAGCACGCGAAAGAGTAAGACCAGGAAGAAGAAGAGGAGCAGAAGGAGAAGGAAAAGCAGGAGGAGGAAAAGGAAGCGTAGAAGGAGAAAAAAAGAGCAGAAGGAGGAGGAAGAGAAGAAAGAGCAAAAGCAGGAGGAGGAAGAGCAGAAGGCAGGGATGAATTATAGAGTAACCGCAGGAAGATGCCGAGAAGAAGGAAAAAGAGAAGTCGGAGTTGAGGGTTGAAATAAGACCAGGATGAAGTCAATAAGAGGTAAGGGATGATGTTGGAAGAGCAAAAGACATCGAAGAAACAGGTTGAAGGTAAAAACAAACAGGCCGTGGAATTGAAGAAAAGATGAGAAGCGAAATAAGTCGGCTTCGAATAACGAGAATCAGCAACCAGAGAAGAGAGGTGGAGGTGGGTGAAGACAGCCCTGAGTGGTGATGGTGGAGCAGAATGAGAGCCAGAAGGTATAGGTTTTGGGAGCAAGAGAACGGAAAGGAAGTATTTCTCGCAGTATGAATGAGATAATTACCCAACGCAAACACATGGAAAAGGGAAGGGCGGAAGCAAGGGAGGAAGGAAGAAAGAGGGGATTGGATGAATGAATAAATGAAGGAGGAAAGGAAGGAAGGAAGGAAGAGGGGATTGAATGAATGAATAAATGAAGGAGGGAAGGACGGAAGGAAGGAAAGAATGAAGGAAGGAAGGAAGGAAGGAAGGAAGGAAGGAAGAGGGGATTGAATGAATGAATAAATGAAGGAAGGAAGGAAGGAAGGAAAGAAGGAAGGACGGAAGGAAGAAAGGAAGGAAGGACGGAAAGAAGGAAGGAAGAAAGGAAAGGAAGGAAGGATGGATTTAAGTCAAGAACGCTAACTGACTGTACAGGTAAAGAATGAAAATGGAAAATATAAAAGAAAAAAATATTAGATAGGTGACTTAATATTATAGAACCTGGCATTGGATAATTAGTTTTATTCACCGCTCTCATTGTGTTAGGCGTCTTGTATAATCTTGAAGAGAGAGAGAGAGAGAGAGAGAGAGAGAGAGAGAGAGAGAGAGAGAGAATAGAAAAAGAAAAAAGAGAAAAAGAAAAAAGGAAAGAAAGAATGAATCAAAGGAAGGGAGAAATGTAGAAAAAGGAAGAAAGATAAAAAGAAAAGAAAAAAAGAAAGAAAGAGAAAAAGACAGAGAGAAAGATTAAAAGTGACATGAGTCGTATAATCTCTTCAAAAATAAGTATTAAGAAAGAAAGATTAAAAGAAAAGAAAAAAGAAAAGAAAAAGACAGAGAGGTTCTTTTCGCGACAGAACGAGACGGCAACGAGACATGAACACCTGGTGACGTGATGCGATGTGATGTGAGAAGACAGCGACGAGGTGAGTGACGTGACATACCATGAGCTTTAAGACGACACCTCGACTTAGCGCTGAGTGATGCGTCGCGGTGGGAAGCAAGGATGAGTAACGACAGGCAGCGAGCGACAGACCAGGATGTTAGAGAGAGTGAGAGAGGCCAGCGGTGTTCTATTGTTCTCTCTATATCTATCTATCTATCTATCTGTCTATCTATCTATCTATCTGTCTGTCTATCTATCTGTCTGTCAATTTGTAACTCGCTGTTTGTCACTCGCTGTCTGTCACTCACTCCGTCTGTCAATCACTCCGTCTGTCAATCACTCCGTCTCTCAATCACTCCGTCTGTCAATCACTCCGTCTGTCAATCACTTCGTCTGTCAATCACTCCGTCTGTCAATCACTCCGTCTGTCAATCACTCCGTCTGTCAATCACTCCGTCTGTCAATCACTCCGTCTGTCAATCACTCCGTCTGCCAATCACTCCGTCTGTCAATCACTCCGTCTGCCAATCACTCCGTCTGTCAATCACTCCGTCTGTCAATCACTCCGTCTGTCAATCACTCCGTCTGTCAATCACTTCGTCCGTCAAACACTCCGACTGCCAATCACTCTGTCCGTCGCTCATGCTGTCTGTTACTCTCTCACTCACTCACTCACTCATTCACTCACTCACTCACTCTCACCTCCTCAGGCAGGCTCTGTGTCTTTTTCCTCGTGACCAAACTCAAAACGTTACATACGCATTTCTCCTCCACAAATCGGGCTTGTCAAACAGACTGCGTTAAATACTCATACTTTTCTTCTCATCTCTCTCCCCGCTTTCCATCATGAATCATTCCAGCGCACGTAAAATGAAGCACACGTGGTTTACTTAGCAAGATCACTGACCCGAACGAGAACTTCCCATTATTTTTTCTCTCTCTCCGTTTTTACATTCCTCACTTGCTAAAAAAAAATATTCAAATCAAACGGAATTCCCAGCTTGTGGCCTTTCTTTATATATATAATAAAAAAAAATCTGTAAAATACCCAGAACAACAAAGTTTGGGGAGGGAAAAAATGGGCGGTACCAGAATCCTCAAAGTGAAAAATGTCCCCTGACGAGTTTTTCACCGCCATTTTTCCCGGACATTTCCCGTCACCCGGACCAGTAATTGGACTCAGTAGTTATAAAATATTACTCTTTTCCGACCACATGGCAGCCCCTTACCCCCCCCCCCCCCCCGTCTCGTGTTTGTGTATGTGTGTGTGTGTGTGTGTGTGTGTGTGTGTGTGTGTGTGTGTGTGTTCCGGTATGTCGTAAGCTGAGCCTTTGTGTTCGTTCTCGTCCCGCCTTTTGTCCCTCCGTTGTGGTTTATTTAATCATTCGCTCTTTCCTTTTCTCGCCGCTAAATATTTTATCCCGCTGTCAATGACTCAATAAACGCTGCCTCCCTACCTCTCCGGCTGACCTCATCTCTCTCTCTCTCTCTCTCTCTCTCTCTCTCTCTCTCTCTCTCTCTCTCTCTCTCTCTCTTGCTCTCTCTCGCTCTCGCTCTATATAGCTCTCGCTCTCTCTCTAGCTCTCGCTCTCTCTAGTTCTCGCTCTCTCTAGCTCTTGCTCCCTCTAGCTCTCGCTCTCTCTAGCGCTCTCTCTCTAACTCTCCCTCTCTATCTCTGACTCTCTAGCTCTGATTCTCTGGCTCTCTAGCTATCGCTCTCTCGTTCACTCAAGTTGTGTTTTCATGACTGGACATTTCCGGAGTGAAAACAAAGTAAAGCTGAGGTATATCAGAGCATAAGAATGAGATGGAGTACTGGAGTTGTACCTAAGTTAAATCCAGCCTGGATGAGTTCTATGATTAGGATAGACTGGAGCAACGATATGGAGATTGCGGGTAATATTTCATCAAAGCCAAGGGAGCGATGACCACCAAAATAGAAGCAAAGCAGCACAAATAAACATGAGGCTGAATGTGGCACAATGGGTTCTTAAAGATGAAACGCTTGCGAAACGATTGCGCTTTGGTCTTTCCCGCGTATCAATACAGTGTGTGTGTGCGCCGCTCCAGCGTAAGAAGCTTATTCGTTGCAACAGTGAACATGAGATATGTGGGACACACAAAAAAATAAATAACGGATCTGAACACCAGGGGTCAAGCAGGCTACTTTACATAGAGGGGAGGCGGTGGCTGAGTGGGACGCGGGTTTGCGCCTCTATCTCTCTCTTTATTTTTAAGATTTTCCTCACCTCACCTCACCTCATATCTCCTCGCTTTTCACCAACGCATCTTCCCACATTTTTCCAATACCTATTCATTCACGTAAATTGATCCCCACTTACTCCTATTTTTTTCTCCTCCTTCTCTCTTTTTCTTACTCTTCCTCCTTCACCTTTCCTCCATCGCACATCCTCATTGCGGTTGAGAAAAAAAGGTGAAAGAGATAAGTAGGAGGGCAGTTTCTTTTCCCGAGCGGCTGCCGGGAGGATGTACTAAGGCGAGCGAGAGTCGAGCGAGGTCGAGTAACACCAAAGACACTCCCGAGGCGCTTACGAATTAACAGCAGCGAGGAGGAGACACCCACTGACGCGGAAGGAGAAAAAACAAACCCCCCCCGAGGAGCTGCTATAAAAAACGCGCCTGTGAGATGGAAAAGAGAAAGGGAGATGCGTTGGTAGATAGGTGGGTAGATAGTTAGGTAGTAGATAGGTAGGAAAGTAGATATTTATATACTGAAAAAAAGGCTAGTACTTCCACCACCATGACCATACTATCCCGCTCCTACAACATATTTTTTTAGACGATCACCATTACTACCATTGCCACCACCACCATCACCGCCACTACAACCACCGCAGGCGTCACCATAAAAAACGTGGCTGTGGGATAAAGAGAAAAATTAAGATTAATACTTAGAAAGGCAGGTAAGTAGGTAGATAAAAGATAGACAGATGAATAAGCAAGAAAAAAAGCTAATATTACCACTACCATGACCATACTTTTCCCATTCCCATTACAATATATTTTAGACCATTCACTGTCACTACCATTACTACCTCTACAATATTACCACTACCATGACCATACTTTTCCCATTCCCATTACAATATATTTTAGACCATTCACTGTCACTACCATTACTACTTCTACCATCACCCCCACCACCACACAGCCGTAGATGAATAAGCAAGAAAAAAAGGCTAATATTACCACTACCATGACCATACTTTTTCCCATTTCCATTCCAATATATTTTAGACCATTCACTGTCATTACCATTACTACTTCTACCATCACCACACAGCCGTCACCTTATATCTTTCTCCATGGTCCGAAATTTCATCGAGTGGCCTCCAGCCCTGCCGTGCCCTCCTCGCTTGTGGAAGTCGACCAAACCTGTCTCGCTAACTACTTCCCACTTATCCTCTTCCTCCTACTCCTCCTCCACCTCCTCCTCCTCCTCCTTCACCTTCACCATTTGCTACTCCTCCACTTCCACCTCCTCCTCTTCCTCCTCCTTCTTCTGTTTACCTTTCCCTTCTCCATTGCTCACTTTGTTTCGCTGTCTTCCTCTTTCTCATTATTTTTCATCCTAATCCTCTCCCATTGTACTCTTTTAACCCCTATTCATGCCTTTTTTGTGATTAATCTGTATCAATTCTTACATCTTTACACATTATCTCCTACGCTTCACCTTCTTCCAGTCTTTATTCTTCTTTTTTATACAACCGCCAACTTTTCATTTATCAATTTTACCAAACTTTCTGCCTCCTCCTTCCTCCTCCTCCACCTCCTCTTCTCAATTCCCCTCGTTCTCCTCCCCTCTCCAGATCCCCTCAGCCACCTCAGCTTGAAAAAGAACTTTCTCCATCAAATCGGACACTCCAACCCAGGCTTCGAAATAATAGAAGTTCGCTCGTGAGGGTTCAGGGCAAGAGGGAGGGTTGACAGCATTAATTTGAAGACTTATGAAACCTGTGCAACGTCTGGAGAGAGAGAGAGAGAGAGAGAGAGAGAGAGAGAGAGAGAGAGAGAGAGAGAGAGAGAGAGAGAGAGAGAGAGAGAGAGAGAGAGAGAGAGAGAGAGAGAGAGAGAGAGAGAGAGAGAGAGAGAGAGAGAGAGAGAGAGAGAGAGAGAGAGAGAGAGAGAGAGAGAGAGAGAGAGAGAGAGAGAGAAAGCATGATTGGCAAGGGAAGAAAGGTCTGAAACCAAGAGAGAGAGTGAGAGAGAAAAAGGAGAAACCAGAATATACGAAAAGCCATGAATGGATATAAGAGAGTAAGGAGAGAAGAAGGCCCTGAGGAAATCACATAAAATAAGTCGCTATGAGCTCACCCCATGACGCGAGAGACAGACAGACAGACAGACAGACAGAGAAAGACAGATACAGACAGACGAACAGAAACACAGAGACAGATAAGAACATAAGAACATAAGAACGTAAGGAGTCTGCAAGAGACCGGTTGGCCTTTACAAGGCAGCTCCTGTACACTCAACCCCACCTTGCCTCACCATCCATGGCTTTATCTAACCTCTTCTTGAATGTATCTACGGTATTGGAACCCACAACATGGCCCCCAAGCCTGTTCCATTCGTCCACCACTCTATTGGTGAACCAATTCTTGCCAGTCTTTGTTGAATCTGAATTTGTCTAACTTAAAACCATTGCTACGCGTCCTACCTGGCTCTTTTACAATCAAAATCTTATTGACATCCCCTTTATTAAAGCCCTTCATCCATTTATAGACTTCGATCAAGTCTCCTCGCAACCTTCGCCTTTCTAGCGAGTGTAGATTTAACTGCTTCAGCCTGTCATCATAAGGCAAGTTTCTCACCCCCTGAATCATCTTTGTCATCCTCCTCTGTACAGATTCTAACATCTTGATATCCATTCTATAGTAGGGGGACCAGAACTGAACTGTATAATCGAGATGAAGTCTAACTAGTGCTAAGTAAAGTTTGAGGATGACTTCAACACTCCTATTGCTTACGCTCCTTGAGATGAAACCAAGTACTCTGCCCGATTTTTAGCCTGAATGCATTGAGCCCTAGGACGGAGGTCAGCGCTCACTATGACTCCTAAGTCTCTCTAATGCCCAGACCTACTTAGAGGAGTGACATTTAATGAGTAATTGTATGGGGGGTTATTCCTTCCTACACTCAGAATGCTACACTTCCCGACATTGAATCCCATCTGCCACTTCCCCGCCCAATCATGTAGTCTGTCAAGCTCATCCTGGAGAACGCTAGCGTCCCTGTCTGATTGGATTACTCCATCGATCTTAGTATCATCTGCGAACTTGCTGACATCACCATTAATTCCTGTGTCCAAGTCATTGATGTAAATAATGAAAAGCAGAGGACCCAGCACCGACCCTTGTGGGACGCCACTCGTAACACTGCCCCATTCAGATTTTTTACCATTGATTTGCACTCTCTGATGCCTACCATTAAGCCACGCCCTGATCCAGTTCAAAACTTTCCCATCTATGCCGTGAGCCTGTAATTTTAGTAATAGCCGGTGATGGGGAACTTTGTCGAACGCTTTACTGAAATCTAGATACAGTATGTCATAGTTTTCATCTCGGTCAACCGCCTCGATTACTTTAGTGTAGAAAGACAACAGGTTAGTAAGGCAAGACCTACCCTTTGTGAACCCATGCTGTGAATCATGAATTAAGTTATGCTTTTCTAGATGGTCCCGAATGCTTCTGGCTATAATTGACTCCAACATCTTTCCTACAACTGATGTTAAGCTAATTGGGCGATAATTTGAGGTGGCTGACTTGTCTCCCTTTTTGAAAATCGGCGTCACATTAGCTAATTTCCATTGATTGGGCACATATCCAGAATTTACCGACATCTTAAAGATATCGGTAAGCGGGACACTGAGGACCTCCTTGCACTCTTTCAGCACCCTTGGGAATACTTCGTCTGGGCCCGGCGATTTGTTTTTCTTCAACCTACCAATCTCATCCTGGACTACTTGCCCAGTGATGATCACATCCCTCAACTTGTCGTTCCCTTCGCCCTCATATACCTGAACTCTCTCCGGAATGGTTGTTAGATTTTCCTGCGTGAAAACTGAGAGGAAATAGTCATTCATCATTTGACTCATATCTTCTCCATTCTCAACGAGCTCACCTGTGTTTGTTTTCAACGGTCCAATTCTGTCCCTTGTTTTCGTTCTGTACAATTTGAAGAAGCCCTTGGGATCGCTCTTGGCCTCGTTGGCTACCCTAATCTCATAATTTCTTTTTGCTAGGCGGGTGTTCTTCACCGACCTGGCTAGCTCAACATACCTACCCCTGAGGTGGGTTTCTCCGTTCTTTATTTTCCTATAAATTCCTCTCTTCAAGCCAATCTCATGCTTGAGTCTGCGGGTCATCCATTTGGGGTCGTTATTTTCCTTCCTACGTGCTTGGTAAGGGATATGCTGTCTCTGACCCTCTGCAATTACTCTAACTAAATTATTGTAGGTCATTTCTACATGATTCCCCTGTCTTTCCGGTTCCAGCCCTGAGATCTGGCCCTCGTCCAGCCCTAAGGTTCCCCAATTTACCTCCTCAAGGTGTCTTCTGAGCCCCTCATAATCAGCTCTTCTAAAGTCAGGCACCAACACAGGGTTGAGTTCATGGGTCACCGCCCAGTCTAATTTAAACCTAATTTCCTTGTGATCACTGCCACCTAATTCTCCCCCAACATCTAGCTCGCTGATCATATTCTCGTTGTTAGTTAAGACCAAGTCTAGTGTTGTTACCCCTGGTGGGCTCAAGCACTGCCTGCTTGAGAAAATTATCATGTATTACGTTCAGAAAATCCTCAGATTCTAGATCGCCCACCACGCCTTCCCAATCTATATTCATATAGTTAAAACATTATGCAGAAAGCTCCTGCTCGCCCTGCCTACCTCTTGCAGTAATATATCAGTGTCCTGCCTGCTAAGGTTGGGTCAGTAAAGAACAACTAGAATTAGTTTGTCTTCCCTTTGTGGACGTCCACCCAAACTGATTCTGAGTCGCCATTTGTTTGAACAGAGTTGTTAGCGGAATATTTAGGTGTGTCTAACATAAAGTGTAAACCCCTCCCTTCTTCCCTTTCTATCTTTGAAACATCTGATAACCATCTATTTCATAGGCGGTGGCTGACACAGACACACACACCCGCGTTCAGGAGGAGGTTCACACACACACGACCGGTGCCACCAAGCTGGGATTTTTCAGCCGCCGCCGAGTGGCTTAAACTATCCACATGCTGTCCAGAAGACCACCTATCAACCCAGACTCTAGATTCTAGGATTAAAGATGAGCTCCGGGACAGCATGAGCCAATGCAAGATGGCGCCACTATAACACATTCGACTGCGCCAGATATATGCCGACCATCAGAACCCACTGAGAAGAAGCCTACCGACCATCAGATCCACTTACAAGACACATGACATACATACACAGGCCAAGACGTTAAAAAAAAAACACATCCGACATGAAGTTTTTGTTTGCAGTATCCACCCATGTTTCCGTGATAGCTATAATGTCGACATTTCACACATGCTTTCCCCTCAGATCTATCTTGTTCCTGAGACTCTACTGTTGGTGTAATACCGTTCGCCCGTCCTTTCTTACATCCTTTCGATCACCTCGTCGCCCCTAGTCCCAGTCTGCGATACATAGCCACTGATGACAGGCCCTCTCGCCTACTCTAAAAATCCTGTAGGTGCTAAGTGATCGCTCGAGGGAGTTCAGAGAACCTTCACCCCTGGAAGCGACAGGTGCACTCCATCCTTGGCATACAAGGTGCCTTATCGAGAGAGAGAGAGAGAGAGAGAGAGAGAGAGAGAGAGAGAGAGAGAGAGAGAGAGAGAGAGAGAGAGAGAGAGAGAAATTGAGCGGAGGCAACTGGAAGGCTTAGTTATCAGATAAGCCCGAGAGAGAACCAGTTGCCGAGAGGAAGGAAAGGAGACATGACGCCGAGGAAACAGGAACAGAAAGGGAAGGATTACAACGGATGAGAGAGTGTGAGCGAGAGTACGGACAGACAGACAGACAGACAGACAGAAAGACAGACAGAACGACAGACAGACAGACAGACACAGACAGACGGACGGACACACAGATACACACATACACACATACATTAATACAAATATCGACACACAAATGGACAGACAGATAGACATAAACATGGAGACAGACAGACAAACAAGACATGGACACTGACATAATGGAAGAGAAGTTGTGGATCAGGTCGAGGAGGAGGAGGAGGAGGAGGAGGAGGAGGAGGAGGAGGAGGAGGAGGAGGAGGAGGAGGATGGTAAAGGAGGAGGGCAAGGAGGAGGAGGAACGCAAAATAACACAAAGAAAGAACAGACAACAGAAGACCTGCTAGTCCTTACGAGGCTGTTTGTGACAAGCTACACTAACTATCTCATCAAAGGTGGAAGATGAAGGACAGCAAAGGCGAAGGCTCCTCTCCACCCACCCCGCCATCCCTCCAGGCAAAGCTGGCAGGAAAGGAAAAAGAACCACGCAGCATGGAAAAACTGCGTGGAAATTATGTAGGAAAGAGGAAAGAACTACCATTAGTGCTACCACTAACCGGGCGATAAAAGCGAACAAGGACACCAGTACTCGAAAGAACTTAACGTTATTACGACAATGAGTAGTATCTTAGTTGCTGGTTGGATTCAAAATACTTGTCTAATCTATTCCTGAAGGCCGTAACTGTTGTACTATCAACGACATCACAGGGTAGAGAGTTCCAAACATTAACAACTCGATTGAAGAAGAAGTGTTTGGCTTCGTGCGACGAGAATCTTTTACCACTTATCTTGAAATTGTTATTTCTTCTTGTTTTATTTGATCGATCAATTGTAAAGTAATCTTCCGCATTAATGTCACTGAATCCTTTAAACATTTTAAACACTTCTATTAGATCTCCTTGCATTCTTCGTTTTGAAAGGCTGAATAAACTTACCTCTTTAAGCTTTTGTTCATAAGATAAATTTCTCAACCTAGGAATCAGTTGAACCGTTCTAACTTTTCACGTCTTTTCAGTAATAGGGAGACCAAAACTCTAGATGGCGTCGAACCAGCAAATTATACAGCTTTAATATTACTTTTTCCGATTTATTATTAAGGACTCGTCCGATGAGGCCAACCAATTTGTTTGCGGTTTTAACTACACCTGAACAATACTAACTGGGCTTTAAATCGCTTGATATAGTGATTCCAAGATCCTTTTCTTTACTTACTGCAGAAAGTTGTTGGCCATTCATTACGTACTGAACGCGATTGTTATTGTTTCCGATGTGTAACATTTTACATTTGTCAACGTTAAATTTCATTTGCCATTGATTGGCCCAACGTGCAAGTCGATCTAGATCTGATTGTAAAGCTTCTTCGTCGAGTGCCGTAGTTACCTTACTAGCGATTTTTGTGTCATCAGCAAATTTTGTTATTTTGCAAGTGAGCCCATCATCGATATCATTAACATTAATTAAGAAGAGCATAGGACCAAACACTGATCCTTGAGGTACGCCGCTTTTGACTTCGAGCCAGGTAGATGTACCACCGTTTAGAACTACTCTGTTTCCGCTCACAGAACCAGTCCACAAGCCAACTGTGAATGTTACCCGAGATACCGTGCGCCAATAGTTTACTGAGCAATCGTTGGTGGGGGACCTTATCAAATGCCTTTTGAAAATCCAGATATATATATCTACTGATCTGCTTTCATCGAACACCTCAAAAAAAATCTAGTACGTTAGTTAAACACGAACGTTTACTACGGAAACGGAGTTGCAATTTTTTTTATTATATTATTTTCTTCAAAGAAATTCACTATATTGTCGCGAATGATAGTCTCCATTAACTTACAAACAATCGATGTCAGGTTAATTGGTCGATAGTTTCCTGGATGAGACTTGTCCCCCTTTTTGAAAATTGGTGTGACATTTGCTAGTTTCCAATCCTACGGAACTTTTCCAGCTGTTGAAGATTTATTGGATAAGATAGAGAGCGGATTACAAATTTGATGATTGATTTCTTTTAAAATTCTTGGGGTAATTTTGTCAGGACCAGGAGCTTTGCTTGCTTTAATCTTTGCAATTGTGTGCAAAATGTCACTTTCTACGATGAGCACGCCATTTAAAATCATTTCAGTCCTTCTAACCACCGGCGGTTGAGAAGATAAACAATCTTCGTCGGTAAATACAGATGCGAAAAAGTTATTAAGGATTGTAGCTATTTCATTTTCATCGTTTGTG
The DNA here is from genome assembly GCF_024679095.1 of Eriocheir sinensis. Classification (NCBI taxonomy): domain Eukaryota; kingdom Metazoa; phylum Arthropoda; class Malacostraca; order Decapoda; family Varunidae; genus Eriocheir; species Eriocheir sinensis. The sequence goes on from NC_066543.1 coordinate 12,885,029, forward strand.
TGGTTACCATTATCATTAGCAAGCGTTCTGATACTACAAGTGAGTGACTTTATTATTTACATAGCTAAAAAAATCTTCAGGATTAGATTTACGTGTTTCAAGATTTTTCTTGCATCGTTTTATTAATGAAATTGAGTGAAGGCCTCCAACGATTTATCAATATCTGTTTCCGTCGAAATTACAGTCCAGTCAGAATTATTTAGAATTGATCGGAGTCTTACGAAATTCGCTCTCTGACAATCTGGCACCTTCTCTTTACTAGCAGTCACTTTAATTTCTTTCATCTTGATGCTGAATGTGATTATTCGGTGATCGCTAAAACTAAAAACTGGGCCAACATTTACTTCGTTAACTAGATCAGCTGTCGTTGAAAAGATAAGGTCAAGTATATTATTTTCCCGGGTCGGTTCTTGAATGTGTTGATGTAAATCACTTTCTAATAAATTTGTGTACAGGTCGAGCCCTGTATGACAGTTCAACGGTTCGCCCCATCTTTTCAATGACAAGTTAAAGTCCCCAACAATTACTGCCTCGCAACTGCTACTTGTTTCTAATATTAATTCACTTAACGCGTGGTCGATATCAAGAGTCTGCCTTGGCGGTCTATAGATTAGTCCAACTACTATTTTACGAAAGGAGGAGGAGGAGGATACGGCATAAGGTAAGTTGATGGAGAAGAGAAACGGATGCGGAGGAGAAAGAAAATGAGGAGTACGGAGAAAAGGAAGAAGGAAAAGAGGAAGAGGAAGAGGAAGAAAGGAGGAGGAGGAGGAGCATACGGCATAAGATAAGTTGATGGATAAGAGAAACGGATGAGGAGGAGAAAGATAATGTGGAGTACGGAGAAAAGGAAGAAGGAAAAGAGGAAGAGGAAGAGGAAGAGGAGGAGGAGGAGGAGGAGGAGGAGGAAACAACCAGGCGACGGAGGGTAACGGAGCGTAGCGTCACATCCCGCCCCCACTCCCGGCGATCTGGTTGTCGGGGCTAAACTGACCGAGCCACATGCCTTACGCTTGCCCGCCCTTTGAGACCTATTATGCTGCCCCTTCCCCTCCCTTACTGTTCACCATTCTCCCTTTTTTCGCTATCCCTCATTCCCCATTCTTTTTCCTCCTCTGTGCCTCCTTTTTCCGTCTTCTATCTCTTCTTTTACCTTTTCTTCCCTTTCTATGGTCTTTCTCTACTTCATCTTTAGTTCTTTGCATATTTCCTTTTTCCTTTTTTTCCCGTTCCTCTTTTTTTTTGTGCCCCTAAACCCAGTGTCTTTCCTTTTCAACCCATTTCATCCTCCTATATTGAATTCCTTTTCTTAAATGATTCCCTTGACTTTTCCTTTCCTCTCTCTCCTTCCCTCTTCTTTCCCTTCACTCCTCCGTTTTTTCTTCCATTCTACCTCTTTTCCTTCCATTCCAAAGTCTTCCCCTCTCCTTCCTTCTCCTCATCATATCTTCAATCCCTTTCTTCCATTTTCCTTCGACTTCTCCTTTCCTCTATCTCCTTCCTCCTCCTTTCCTTCACTCCTCCATGCTTTTATTTTCATTCTATCTCTTTTCCTTCCATTCCAAGGCCTTCCCCTCTCCTTCCTTTTCCTCATCCCATCTTCAATCTCTTTCTTCCATTTTCCCTCGACTTTTCCTTTCCTCTATCTCTTTCCTCCTCCTTTCCCTTCACTCTTCCCTCCTTTTATTTCCATTCTAACTCTTTTCCTTCCATTCCAAAGCCTTTCTCCTTTCTTCCCTTCATCTCTACCTCTCCTTTCCCTTCACGAGTCCCGCCTCTCAAATATGATGCCGCACTTGAGTCACTGATATGGAGTCTTGCTTTTACGAGTCCCTTTAAGGAGACGCGAGGAAGGGTGGTACGTCAGGCGGCGGAAGGATGAAACAAACTATTGAAAGGACAGTCGGAGATGAAGGAAGGGTCGGCCACTTATGATGACAAAAGGTGGGACAGAGTGTGAATCAGAGGGAATAAAGAAGAAGGAAGGTGAGAAAAGGAAGCGCAGGAATTTTAAGAGGACGAAAGAGAGAATGGGAAGGGAAATTTTGAGGTGAGAGTGGTTAATAATAGATAAGTGGTTAGTTATAAGAGGAAGAAAGAGAGAATTGGAAGGGGATTTTAAGAAGAGAAAGACGATAAAAAGGAGTGTAGCAATTTTAAGAGGACGAAAGAGAGGATGGGAAGGGGATTTTGATGGAGGAGGGATGAAAAAGTAGTAGTGTAGGAATTTTAAGAGACAAAAAAGAGGAGAGGAAGGGGATTTTGAGAAGAGAAGGGTGAAAAATAGAAGCGTAGGAATTCTGAGAGGACCAAAAAGAGGATGAGAAGGTAATTTTAAGGAGAGAAGGATAAGAAACAGGAGCGTAGGAATTTTAAGAATGAAAAAGAGAGGATGGGAAGGGGATTTTTAGGAGAGAAGGATGAGAAACAGGAGCGTAGGAATTTAAGAATGCAAAAGAGAGGATGGGAAGGGATTTTAGGAGAGAAGGATGAGAAACAGGAGCGTAGGAATTTAAGAATGCAAAAGAGAGGATGGGAAGGGGATTTTTAGGAGAGAAGGATGAGAAACAGGAGCGTAGGAATTTAAGAATGCAAAAGAGAGGATGGGAAGGGGATTTTTAGGAGAGAAGGATGAGAAACAGGAGCGTAGGAATTTAAGAATGCAAAAGAGAGGATGGGAAGGTGATTTTTAGGAGAGAAGGATGAGAAACAGGAGCGTAGGAATTTAAGAATGCAAAAGAGAGGATGAGAAGGTAATTTTAAGGAGAGAAAGACGAATATAAAGACCGCATGAAACCAGGGAAAACGCAACTAAGCATAAAGATAGAAAAAGAAAAGAAGAAAAGTGGGAAATTAGTAGGAAAAGAAAATTAATTGGAAGTAGTATTGTTAACAAGTCTTTTAGGGAGTTTGTTACTGATAGCTTTCGTGTGCAGTACCCTTCCTCTTTACGTCTGTCTGTGCTACTGTCTCAGGCCCAATTTGCTTTTCTCTCTCTCTCTCTCAGGACGAAGAAAAAAATGAAACGACCAAATTGACTATTTAATGGGCTTCATGTGTCTGTCTGTCTGTCTGTATGTTTGTCTGTCTGTCTTATTGCTTGTCTGTCTGATACTCATTGCGTTGTACAAGATGAAAGACGAGTACTAATGAACGTTTCTCTCTCTCTCTCTCCTATTCTATGGTCTTTATCTTTCTCCATCTTCTCTTTTTTTTACTCCATTTTCCACCTTTACTCCCATTCCACTCTCTCTGCCCTTACCTCACCCCACACCCACTCCCTCTCTCTCTCTCTCTCTCTCTCTCTCTCTTCGTATCCACTTTATGTCCCGTTTCCCTCCACCTGTCACACATTTTTATTGCCCAGTATTCATATGTGCAAAATTGGCTGTTAGTTGTTTTGGAATATTTATACGCAGTTTATCCTCACTCTATTACGAGGCCAGTCAGGGACGCGGAATATAAAAGACCCTGCTATGAATTTATCTAATGGGCAAAAAGAGTACTCTCCCACGCTCTCTCTCTCTCTCTCTCTCTCTCTCTCTCTCTCTCTCTCTCTCTCTCTCTCTCTCTAACTTAACCTAACCTCACCTAACCTAATTGGCACAAAAAGTACTCTCTCTCTCTCTCTCTTAACCTAACCTAACCTCACCTAATCTAACTTTCTCCCCTTCCTTCCCTTCCACATCCTCCTCACAGAAAAATTATAGAACAGGAAATAGAGAGCAAATTATCCGCCCCAAACGATACTTAAACCCTTCAAAAAAACAACAACTCAACGCAAACAAATCAGGAAACGGAAGGATAAATTTAAGAAGATATGAAGAAAAACGCTTAATACTGAAACAAACAAAACCAAAAGGAAAAATTGATACAAAGAGGGAGAGAGAAGGAGAGCAGGGAGAGAAAACAATGGAGGGATACGGAAAGGAGAGAGACAGAGAAGGAGACAGAGGTATGAAGGGGGAGAGTGAGGGAGAGGAAGGGAAAAACAGACAGACAGAGGCGTAACAAACTTTCACTCTCTTCAACTTTTTCTCTCTCCCTCCCTCCCGTTTCCACTTTACGTCCACCATTTCGCATTTTATTCACCCTCCCTTCTCGGCGGTGCATTTCTTTGGGCAAACCTTTCCGCGATATCACTTCCCGCCCTGCCTGATGCGGCCCTTCGTCAGAGGCGCGAGGGCGGCTAACTGGCTAATCTGTTTCTGATGTGCCTTTTGAGTAGGGATGGTCACCGCAGCATCACTAGAGAGGGAGGGAGAGCGAGAGATAGGGCAGGAGATGGGCGGGATGAAGGAAGGCAGGGGAGGATGGGGGGAGGGAGAGAGGAAGGGTAGTAGGAACCAAGGGAAAAAGTAAGGGCCGAGGGTGTTTTGTGTAGGGAGCGTCAGAGCATAACCACTAAGAGAGAGAGGGAGAGGGAGTGTGGGAGAGGAAGACTGATGGAATGGGAGGCTGGGAGCGGAAAGGAGGGAAGTACCGCTCTCCTCCCTCGCTCACCCACTTAAAATTGAGTGTTGACATAGAGGGGAGAGGAGAGGAGAGTGAGATGAGGGAGGAAAATGAGGAATAGGGGGAGCGCATTGATGATTAGTATAGAGCAGCGTGTGAGACTCGCTTCGCTGATGTTGTTATGCTATTCAGGCTGTCGGGAGGATGAGAGACCACGAGATGAAGGGTGATGGATGCCGTGAATGATGCTTATGTACGGTTCGGCATATTTTTCAGCAGAGTTATTTACCTGATATTAATTATGTCTAAACTATAACCCTGCATCACACGATCTACTTCTCTCCGTCATTCTTCGGTTAGTCTGTCTGTATTTCGTGTGTCTGTCTGTCTAGATGGTTGTCTGTCTGTCGGTAGATGTGCCTCAGTTTCCGTCTGTCTGTCTGTCGAACCTTGTCTGTATGCTTGATTGGATCCTTGTTGTCCATCTATTTGTGTGTGCGTTTGTATGTGTTTTGAAAGGTGGATATTAGCACTATAAAAAATAGTGGATACATCAAACTTGCTTGTATGTGTCTTTTTTTATGTTTGATATGTAGTGCTGCTTCTCTCTCTCTCTCTCTCTCTCTCTCTCTCTCTCTCTCTCTCTCTCTCTCTCTCTCTCTCTCTCTCTCTCTCTCTCTCTCTCTCTCTCTCTCTCTCTCTCTCTCTCTCTCTCTCTCTCTCTCTCTCTCTCTCTCTCTCTCTCTCTCTCTCTAATATCCAGCCGGTTGTTCCCTCCCACCTCCCATCCATCGTTCTTCATTTAGGTATTTTTCCATGTCTCCCATTTAAGCTTCTCTCGTAAATTCCTCACAAAACCCCTTTTTTCCTCCGTTACTGACTCTCTCTCTCCCTCGTTTACATCATCCTCCAACTTTATTCTTCCCTCCAGCTTCTCTGCTCCTCTTTTTCCTTCCTTCCCTTCCTTCCTTCCTTCGTTCGCCTTCTACATATTCTTTCCCGCCGGCGTCCAAGTTAAATTCGGGAGGTTAAGGACAAGTGTGGTGTTTCAGGGAGCTTCTGGGAGGTAAGTGGCCGTCCTAAGGAGAGTTTTACGGAGGTAAGAGGAAACACCTCCACTGGGAGAGAGAAAGTGAAAGTGAGTGAGCGTGAGGGAGGAAAGAATTGGGTCCATGTTTCCAAATAGACTAATCTTTATAGAACGTTGCAGGAGGGGGGAGAGAGAGAGAGAGAGAGAGAGAGAGAGAGAGAGAGAGAGAGAGAGACACACAAAAATATTATAATAAACAGAGAGACAGACAGAGAGAGAGAGAGAGAGAGACAGAGAGAGAGAGAGAGAGAGAGAGAGAGAGAGAGAGAGAGAGAGAGAGAGAGAGAGAGAGAGAGAGAGAGAGAGAGAGAGAGAGAGAGAGAGAGAGAGAGAGAGAGAGAGAGAGAGAGAGAGAGAGAACACTATTTTCCTCTTCATGTAATCCCTCATAAAGTCTCTCTCTCTCTCTCTCTCTCTCTCTCACCACAACCACCACGTCTAGTTATCCACATCGAGCTCATTCACGTCACGGGGCGAAGATTTATGGAAAAGTTTCGTTCATTTATTTATTTTCTCCGCCTTTGTTCGTGGCGATGTATAAACGATTTTCTTCGCGTCTCCTTTGTATTAGCGATTGCTCCTCCGCGGGACCAGGTCGGGTGATGAACAGAGGGAGTGAGGAGAGGGTGATAAATATTGCACAGAAGGAGGAGAAGGAGGAGGGGGAGGTGATGCAGGACGAGGAAGAGGAGGAGGTGCAGGAGGAAGCGCGGGTGAGTCAGAGAGATAAGGAGGCCTGAAAGGACAAAAAATTATTTAAAGTTTGCTTAGGAATGGAGCTGAAATGAGACGAGATGAATAGATGGGACGGTAAAAAGAATCGAGACAGGAGTAATTATTCGAGATGAGCTAAGAAAATGATGAAGGGGCTGGGAGAAGAAGAAGGGGAAGGAAGAAAGGAAGGGGAAAACATATGCGAAGAAAAGCTTGTAGGAAAAAAAATAAACTGCGATGGAAGAAAACCGAGAAGAGGAGAAGGAAATAAAAACACAAGGAAATGATGAAATGGTTAGGAGAAGAAGGGGAAGGAAGGGAGGAAGGGGAAAACATGTGAAGAAAAGCTTGTAGGAAAAAAAAACTGCGATGGAAGAAAACCGAGAAGAGGAAAAGGAAATAAAAACACAAGGAAATGATGAAATGGTTAGGAGAAGAAGAGGAAGGAAAGGAGGAAGGGGAAAACATATGTGAAGGAAGGGAAGTTTACAAGAAAAAAAGAAACTGCAGGGAAAGAAAATGGAGAAGAGCAAAGGGCAATAAAGACACCAAGAAACTGAAGAATATAATTTTATGATGATAAGGTAAGAGTTAGTTAGGAGGACGGCAGGAAATGAGGGAGGAAGGGAACGAATACAAAAAGGTTGCTGAGGAAAGAAGACGAACTGAGGCAGAATGAGTAGAGGAGACAATGAATGAATGAGACGGGGAAATTAAGTAACACAAGCAAAGGAGTGGACATGAAGGGAAAGTGGAAATAATGAAACAAATAGACAATATCTCCAAAAAATAGGAGCTGGTGTGAGACCGAATGAATTGATAGAGATGGTAAGAGAATAAGATAAAATAAAAATGAGTAAAGACTAGCTAAGGTAATAGAAGAAATAAGATTAAGGAGGGAGAGAGAGATGAAATAAATGATGCTTGGAAAGGTGGGAGGCAGGAAACGTATAAGAAAAAGCTAACATTTTAAAAGGCAGATTAAGACCTAATGAAAAAAGAGTAAAGCAAATAATAGGAAACTAGGAAAAGCGTGTCAGACGAGGTGAGTAAGGGATAAGAAGGTAGGTAGGGAGGGAGGGATGAAGGGATGGAAACATGAGAACAGCCACCATTCAAAGTATTCATGTATTGTATTCTTGCATTCAACCTCTCCGTCATGAACTACGATGCCCTCCTTCCTTCGCCTCAGCTCAGATTCCAGACGGGAAACAACAGAACTGGCAACAACACAGCACACGTTACCGAGAAGTCTGACTCAAGTTTGGTAGCCCGAGGGTGAGCATGTGTTCGCGCTCTTGTGACCGCCGTGTGCCTAGCCTGCTGCCGCCCCCGCTCTCCACGTGGCCACAAGTCTGTCTCATTGCCGTGTAACAGAAAGTCTTGACGCTTGCCCATTCGCCAGGACACCCACACATCTTATCTCCTTCCTTCCTGCTCGCTTTCCCTCATTACGTGACTCTACTATTCGTTCTCTTTTTTCTTTATTTTTAACTATTTTTTTCCCCTTTTTTTATTCTTTTTTTTTTACTTTGCTCCCTCTCATCTGTCTTCTATTATTTGTCTGTCTTATACCTTTTCTTCCTCTTCTTATGCTCCTTATCTCTCTCTCTCTCTCTCTCTCTCTCTCTCTCTCTCTTACCACCTTCTCTTTCTTCTTTCCTTGTCTTTCTTCCCATTACTTTTATCCTCAGCTGTTCTACCGACTTTCCTGTCCCATCATTTCCCATTCTCCTCCTTTCCCTTCCCACATCTTTTCCTTTCTCCTGCTTCCCACTCTCTTCTTCCCTCTTTACCTTCTACTTCCCTCAATTATCACCTCTTCCTGCTCCTCCTCGTCCTCGTCTTTCTGTCCTCATCTCATCTTCCTCAGCATCTCACTTTCTCCCTCGACTTTCAGCATCCCTGTCTTTTGTTCTTCTTCTACTCACCCTCGTCCTTCCCTCTCTCTCCCTGCTCTCTCTCTCCCTCCTTCCTCCCCTCTTCCTGTCCTCCCGCCCGTCACCGCCTCCCTGCCTGACGCCAACATTCGAGAGGGTGATCAAAGTGACATGCGACCCGGCCCGTGACGTCACTGTGTTGTCCCGCCTCGCAGCCACAGCAGCGACCCCGCCAACAAGGGCACACATACACACACACACACACACACACACACACAGATCGCTGATGGTGATAATGATGAGGTTGAGGGTGATGCTGGTTGACATTATTATCATTATTAGTATCACTGTTATGTGTAGTAGTAGTAGTAGTAGTAGTAACAGTAGTAGTCGTAGTGTGAGTGAATTTATGATAGTAATTATAATAAAACATATAGTCAATACTACTACTACTAATAATAATAGTAATAATAATAATAATAATAATAATAATAATAATAATAATAATAATAATAATAATAATAATAATAATAATAATAATAATAATAATAATAATAATAATAATAGTAATAATAATAATAAAAAAATAGTAATAGAAACAATAGAAGCAAGAGATGTATAAATAACAGTAAACGTCGCTCTAAAAATATCATGTGATACTACAGCTTCGACTTTTTATATACAATGTTTCTGATTATTAAAAGCTATTCACAGAAAACAGTCCTCGAGGCTACCGGAGGCCAGCGCGCACTCCGTCAATGATGAAAAGTATGTAACGTTCATAAAAAGTCTAGTAATAATCTCAGGCGTCTCTCTCTCTCTCTCTCTCTCTCTCTCTCTCTCTCTCTCTCTCTCTCTCTCTCTCTCTCTCTCTCTCTCTCTCTCTCTCTCTCTCTCTCTCTCTAAACGGCCAAGCTAAAGTGTTCCTGCAGAAGGCTCAGACACATCCTTCAGTAAGCCAGCGTCGCGGCGGGGAACGGGCTATCAATCACCCCGCAACGCCTCTCCTTTTTTCCCTCTTTTTCTGCCTCTCTTCACCACGCGAGGGTGTGTTGGCCGAGGTGATCCATCGCGCTCACGCCACCGACACGACCCGCCCATCTCCCTCCTTCAATATCCTCGCCGGTGACCCTCAAACAGATCATCTTCCATGTTCATCTTCAGATCATTTACGAGAGGGAGTGGAAGGGGAGTGACGGAAGCCTTGAGAGGGAGAGGGAAGAGGAGGGAAGGAGTGAGGAGAAATGGTGGAGGAGGAGAGAGAAGAGAGATGTGTACGGAGATATCTGGTAAAGGGAGTGGAGGAATAGGGAAGATTTTTAAAGGAAGAAGATAAAAAAGGGATGGAGGGCGGATGACAGGTGGTAAAGTGCAAGAGATAATGACGATGCCGAGAAGGAGAGTCTGAAAAGTATGGAAAGAGATACGGACATGAAAGAAAAAGAAACTAGAGAAAATAGTCGTGGAAAAAGATCAAGAATGAACTAAAAGAATATAGTTTGAGAGGACCAAGTAGACAAAGGGCTGAAAATGAGGAAGAAAAGTGAGGAGCAGGAGAAGAAGCAGCGAACGTGAGACTGAACGTGACCTAGGGCCCTATTATAGCCGTGCACAAGTGGCGGCCAGGTCATTGATCCGACGTTGAGTGTCTTGCTAAGCCTTCCCAGCCTTCGTAGCTGCTAAAACTGACGTGGTCGAGGCAGAGAATGTTCAGTCATCGTTGTGCCATGTCAGAAGTACCAACAACCTGAGCCGAGCGGTGCTACATACTGCACAGCCCTCCTGCCCTCCTGGCCCCCAAATGAGACACATAAAGGCCCAGAGTATTGCAGTGCCAGAACAGTGCCACGGGCACGAGTGTTAATGTGGATCATTACTTGGCTGTCTCCATTCTCTGTCAAACACACACACACACACACACACACACACACACACACACACACACACACACACACACACACACACACACACACACACACACACACACACACACACACACACACACACACACACACACACACACACACACACACACACACACACACACACACACACCGATAGTCCTTGAATACATGAACACACGATACACAATTTCGACAAAAACAGACCCAATACAGTGTTGATTAGGCAAGGCAATTAATACATCGTAGAAAGAGACTAACAACAAATTTCTGCGTACGTCCTGCTGCTGCTTCTCCCTTAACAAGCATGGTAACCCTCAATACTGCATCGGCCTCTCCTCTTCTCCTCCACCACATGAACCTACCTCACGACCCGCAGCTCCAGGCCGTCACGAGCACCCTCAGCCTCATGCACTCATATAAGGTCAAGGGTCGTTTCCCGGTAGTCATGAAGCCGTGTGCAGGACGGGGACTTAGCACCGAGCCACTAACGAGCCCCTTACACCCCTCTCCCTTGAACCACACATGCCGATTGCCGATCCACAGCACCAGAACCCTTCCTATCACATGATCCCCTACCAGGTTCACGCACCCACGACACCCGCTGACCCTCTTCCATCCTTCCACCCTTCCATCGAACCCCTCTAATACCCCTAAACGTTTTTGTCCCTCCATCCTCTTCGATCTCCTGCTATACTCAGGCCCCCAAACGTTCTTCCTCTTTACCCGTTCACATCCTCGCCAGCTTTCGCCCCCCGAGACTTTCTCCAACCCGTCTGCCACTCCTCCTCCCTCTCCCTTTCCCCCGCCACGCTGTCTCACTACCTCAGCGCGGCGGCCACGCTATTTTGCCGTGCCATTCCCATAAGTCATCTTCCGCCCCGCTGAGCCTTGCCGCCAAGACCCGCTCACCTTTCAAGCCACGACGTGGAGGTGTGTCGGCGGCGTTCTCGCTCGCTGCGCCACGTAAATCATTAGCTGACGACGATGACCTAAAACTAAACTCCAAATTTTCAATGTCACGCATAATATCGCTAAGTTGCATTCTTTCTGTCTAGTACTTGAATGACGCACTGAACCTATCGTCAGCACCCTGGGACGGGCTCCACTACCACGCTAGTAAACATAAACATCATCGACACAGTCCACAGCACACATTGTCGCCGCTACGCCCCCTTTTATCACCCTCACGGCCACCCACGACCACCATTAATGGCACGGCCGGGAGAGATTCAACCACCATCACCGCCCCAACAACCACCATAGCAACTGCCTCCCCTCGCGTGGGCATGGTCGCGGCGCTCCTCCCACCCCGGCGAGGCTCGAGTGAGATTTACATAGATAAGTGATAAAATATACACGCGGGAGGCACATCAAGGCTCCCTCCTTCCCGCTCTTTCCTCTCTCTCTCTCTCTCTCTCTCTCTCTCTCTCTCTCTCTCTCTCTCTGCTAAACTGCCTTTATTTTCTCTCTCTTTCGCATACAAAAAAGTCGGAGTACTGAATCGGCGCATCATCGACCTTTAAGAATTAAAATATACGAAGATTATAAATATTTGCATTCATCTAAACTGAACGCAGAAATCCAAACTAAAAGGGATTGTTTAAGACCTTTCCGAAAACTCAATTATTATTATTTGGTATTCAGTGTAGTAAAATCAAAACACGGGTTGGAGGAAAAGGTGAGAGATACGAACAGAAAGGAATAAATACAGGGGAGACAGGAGAAAATTTTAGAGATCTATGAAACGAGCATCAAAGTGTATTAGGGCAGCGAGGCGTGAGGGAACCCGGACATGATGAACGATAAAGGCTTGGGAAAATATATATAAAAAAAGGCGTGTGCAGGGAAAGAGTTGTACAGGAGGGAGGCGAGAGTGAAGAGACTACCTGTTTGTGAGTCGCTCGGAAAAACCCTCGTCATCAACTGCTGCCGAGCCGACCAATCAGGATGCAACATTGCCTAACGAGTCATTATTCTTAGCCAATGAGGGGCAGACTTTACAAGAGCAGCTCACCAATCAGGCAGCTGCACAGTGATGAAGTATTTAATAAAGGGAAGCAGCTTTCACACATATTGAAGATACAGAATTTCCGAGTAGGGCTTGAAGGGGCTCCATTCAGCAGCTGCGTTCACTGCGGAAGGACCCGTCGCTTCACTTATTAAATTCCATCCACCGAGGCATGGCACAGGCTTAAATTCCTCAATCCAATCGGGAATATATTTGTCTGTTCAGGTAGATATACACAAACACAAACACACACACCGGAGCTACCACTCCTTTAGCTCAATCGGTTAGAGCGCCGGGCTGCAAGGCTTCACGGTCAAACAGGCGGTGGTTCGAGCCCCGCTCAGGCTGGATTCTTTCCGTTGACTATGAGTGGTTACTGTCCCCCCTTGAGCAAGGGGGATGGGGTGTGTGGTGTGTGAGGTCCTGGCAGTACCCAGAGATCGACAATAATGAGCACATGCTTACGTCGTGAGGGTACCTGCTGGCAAAAGCGAGTCCAACTCGTGATCAGGCCGTGGTGAATTACACACACACACACACACACACACACACACACACACACACACACACACACACACACACACACAGGGTAAACACAAACAAACTCACACACACTCACGAGGAGGTTCAATTTGCCTGAACTAAACACGAGAAATGAAGGAATACAAGTGAGCTCGGACACAAAGAGCAGAGGATTAGATTAGATTATTAAAGGAGGAACAGAAGCGGATGAGAGCCGGCCGAAGGTACACAGAAGCGGCTTCCAATGGTTCGAGGCAGGCAGACGATGGACGGAGGTGAACGATGCTATTCATAAGCAAAGGGAGCTGTGTTGATGGTGTGTGCGTATCTATCTTTAACTAAGTCTCTGGTCTGTCACAAAGCTTAGTGAGGCAGAAACATAAAATTAAAGATATTATTTTTAAAACGCCAATATAATGTGTGCAAATCTAAAATACCTTTTAAAATTGATGAAGTATGTATGTTGGGGTAATGTTAGATGAGTGACGACTAACCTGCTTGCTTTGGTGTGATTCTAAGTGAATCGTGGCAGCGCGGCACCGTAGACTTTAAAACTTCCGCAGCTCGTCTGTCAGCAACTTCTTGACTCCATGAAACGTAGAAAACATACACTTAAAACGTAGATATGCAAATATATAAGTCTAAATAATGGGGGGGGGGGTTTACGTGTTCGCCTATAGAGCTGGTATTCTTTCATCTGGGGCCTGGTGGTCGACCCAAGCCCGGCATGGCGCAGGAAATTTTTATAGGCGCCATTTATTGTTGGCTCATGCTGCCCCCCGGAGCTCATTCTTGATTCACTTGGACGGTTTCTTCTGGAGTCCGGGTTGATGGGTGGTCTTCAGGACAGCATGTGGGTAGTCTCTGGCCACTCGGCGGTGACTGAAAAATCCAAGGTGGTAGCGTGGGGATTCAAACCAGCGTCTTCCAGCACGCGGTGAATGCAGGGCCCGCACGCTAACCACTCAGCCACCGCCTACCCTATGAGTTTGTACATGAGTCAGTGTTTTCCAAGATACACCTACGCAGCGGTGGCTGTCGCTTCTACGAGTATATATTTATTACATTATGTTACTGAGCAACTGCTGTCCAGCCCTGAATGTTTATTAGCCTCCATAGTGTTGAGTGCATTATCTTACTAAAGCAGTGATTGATTACTTGAACTTTTAAGTTTGTTCAATGTTTATCAAGATTTCATTTACATTGCTGCAGAGAATATATTAGGGTAGGCGATGGCTGAGTGGTCAGTGTGCGGGCCCCGCATTCACCGCGCCATGGACGACGTCGGTTCGAGTCCGCCCGCTACCACCTGGGATTTTTCAGTCACCGCCTAAGACTACCCACATGCTGTCATGAAGGCCACCCATCAACCCGGACTCTAGAAGAAACCGTCCAAGTGAATCAAGAATGAGTTCCGGGGGGCAGCATGAGCCAAGCGTAAATGGCGCCTCATTAAAAATTGCCTGCGCCTTGACGGGTTTGGGCCGACCACCAGGCCCCTGAAGAAAGCCTACCGGCGCTACAGGCGAATACGTAATATATATATATATATATATATATATATATATATATATATATATATATATATATATATATATATCAGGGTTGTTTGATTAAAATCAAGTTGATTTAAAACACTGATTTAATTCAAAAGATTTTTTTTTAAACCATTGATTTAAATCAAGATTTACATTATTTGATTTTTTAATGTCATTGATTTAAATCTTGATTTAACAACAAGGAATGGAGAAATAAACAAACACTCTTTTTTGATACCAATATTTTCCCCTCAACTTCACCAAATTTTTACCTGTATATATATATATATATATATATATATATATATATATATATATATATATATATATATATATATATATATATATATATATATATATATATATATATATATATATATATATATATATATATATATATATATATATATATATATATATATTTTCCATCAGCTAAACATGGTCCGTCCAGTGTCCTGGAGCAGAACAAGACACTGACCGCCTTTCTGACGGCATCTTGCTGAGGCCGAGTGATGGTTTCAAAAGTATTTTCCAACATGAACCACATGTTCTTTTATGTTGCCAGTTTCCAAGCCATGAGCCAATACATTTAGACTGTGTGCAGGGCAACCATGGGTTAGCAACTTCAGTTCATTTGCTTGTTGTAACTGTTTTCTCATCTTGTTGACAATGGCTGCATTAGATGCTTAAGTCTGTCCTCATATAGCACATTTCTCATCCCTTGAATCTTTTTTTTTATGCCTCCATGGTCTAGTGGTTAGCGTGACTTGCTACGAACCCGCACCCCGGGTTCGAATTCCGACCTGGGCAATCAGCGTGCCGCTCACCCAGCTGCTCATCCTCCCTTTCGGGCTGGTCGATAAATGGGTATATATGGGCAACCTGGGGAAGGTAAGCTGTCGTAACCCGGATGTCACGCTGACCCTGTCCTGTGGTGATGAGTTCTTCCCACCATTGATCAAGGGTCCCTGACACAGAGATGAGCACTGCGGCCACGCCTAGCTGTAGCGTTCTTTTTTTTGTTTTTGTTTTACAGCAGAGGAGACAGTTTAAGGGCGTAAAAAAAAAGAAAATAATGAAAAAAAAAGCCCGTTACTTTACTCTATTGGTTGGTCTCAGCCAATTGGTAGCGCAGGCAACTGCTTAATAGTGCCGCCATCCTGCTTGGCTACCCCCTCGCCGCCTGAGCTGCACTTGGTCCCCTTTAGAGAGTTTCGCTGGAGTCCGGTTGATGGGCAATCACGAGGGCAGCTATGTGGGTGGTCTTAGGCCCCTCCAAACACTCAAATGAACTAAAGAAAAGTATTAAAAGGGACAAAAAACACCAACTATAGGAAGTGGCAGTAAAGGAAATACTTAAAATATACTATACCCCTATTTTTCAAAGAATCACTTCACATACATACATGGATCAGCCATAGCCTTTTCTGATACTTTCATTTGAAGCTGCATTCATCTTTGTGCAATTTCAGTGAGGACATGTTCAAAACATGACATAATCTGATTATACTGTTAACAGACTAGAGATAATTGTGGCCGTGGCTGGCTGGCTGCGGCTGGTCAGTCTTAGGACTGGCTCACACAGCCAGCCAGGTTACTTCTGATGATTGAATATGATACAAGAATACTCCAACAAGTGTTTGAAACTAATGTAGAGAATATAGAGGTTTACATTCATTTAATTATTTTCATTAATGAAAAAAATCGATTTAAATAAAAAATATGATTTAAATAAAAGAAATCAGATTTTTTTTAAATAAAAAAATCGACAACCCTGATATATATATATATATATATATATATATATATATATATATATATATATATATATATATATATATATATATATATATATATATATATATATATATATATATATATATATATATATATATATATATATATATATATTTATTTTATTAGTTTAAATGAATAGTTGTATCATCATTCACAAAGCTACCGGCATCGCTCCATAATTATGGGTGCCATTTTCATTTTGCTATTGTTGTTAATGTATTTCATGTTTCTTTTATTTCATTGTTGGCTGCAATGATGGAGAATAATACCTAATATAGAAAATAATAAATTATTATAAAAAGTATAAAATACCAGAAAACTCTATGAATTCATGATATGATACAACATTGGTTCCATAAAGTATTTGAAAGACTTTTCGATTTCTGGTTCTGTTGTTTCAGCTTGAAATGTTTCGTAAAAAATCTCCTTCATAATTGTAAGCAAAGAGCAGAGATGAAAATGTGACCAAGGAAAAAAAAAAGAGAACAGGACTAAAGTTTTGCGAAATATATCGTCAAAGGACTTTTACGTCAAAGTGGAAAAATATATAAAACATATGCAACTAAAGCCACTTCCTCTCCTACCGCCTCTACCCCGCTGCCCGCTCCCGCCTCAATCCCCCACTGCCCCGCTCCGCCCCTCCCCGCTGCCCCCGCTCCTGCCCATCCCGCCAACCCCACACCCACCCCTCCCTGCCCCGCTCCCTGCCTCCGCCACACAGGTCACATTGTTCCCTCCCCGTGTAATCACTCATCCTAATTGGGGCCACGCAATGATAGCTTCTGGGTAGCCGTGTTATTTTTTTCTAAACTCTCTCTCTCTCTCTCTCTCTCTCTCTCTCTCTCTCTCTCTCTCTCTCTCTCTCTCTCTCTCTCTCTCTCTCTCTCTCTCTCTCTTTTCCCCTCCCTCCCTCCCCTTTCCCCCTCCTCGTACCTTGGGGAGATGATGCAACGCTCAGACAGTAACACCTGAAGCAGGAAAAAGGGAAAGGAAAAGATTGTGTCACCTGTCCAAGAATTGCTAGAGAGGAAGGAGGTGAGGAATTACTGAAGTGACGTAGGAAAAACAGGAAAGAAGACAAATAAAGCAGGATTTACACGAAGACACGCACGTAGAAAACAACAAAACTCAGCCAATTCGTGTGGATGGAGCAAGATTTTAATGGAATGTCGTTATCTCTATTTTTTTTCTCTCTCCCCGTGTTTTGCCATTTATCTTGCCCCTTACCTGGATGAACGACCGTAAGCTCTCTCTCGCTCTTCTTTGCTTTGGATATATCTTTTATTTTTGCCTTTCCTTTCGCCGCCGCCTGCACTCAACGTTATGGAGCAATAAACTGTCGGCCATTAGGTGGAAGAGAAAAGCAGACTGGCGGTGCGATAACTTGAAGAAAACTAGATATTTGAGGCGCCACGCAGACGTTCGTGTGTATTAGAAAGCTACGTCTTGTTGCAACGACCCTTTCTTTCTTTCTCCCTCGCGCGCGTTCTTTCTTTTTCTATATATTACCATTCCCAAAAAGGCACTCCATTAGAAAATCTCAAACTCTCAACCTTAAAACTTCCATCCCTCTCATTCATCTTTCTTGCCTTGTAGCACGAGATGCACTCCCTCAGACGGCAGGAAAAACACCATAAAGTTGATGAGGAAAGTTGTCACAGCCCACGGGGACACATAGGCAAGACGCGACCCTCCTTATCTGCCCCTCTGCCCGCCTTACCCCGTGCGGCCGTCACCTGACTTGCCCATCACGGCTCAGCCCACGACAGGAGGCACACCACCCATCACCTTTATTAATCATTCAGAACGTAAATATTGACGTGATTAATTAGACTGCACGTGTATTTAAGTGAAGCAAAGTTCCAGACTCAGCCCCACCCACCCCCGCCATCACCTAACGAGGAGGAGAGGGAGAAGCGGAAAGGGAGAGAAAAGAATGGAAAGGAGGAGTGGGAGTGAGGAGGAAGAGGGAGTGAGGAGGAAGAGGGAGGGGGGAGTGCTTTAAGAGTTACGCCACGTTGCCTCGCCGTCATAAACATAACAAAATTAGTTCCTGCTCATAATTAAAGGTTAGTATTGCAGGCCAGCCCCCAGCCACCACCGCACACCACCCAAGTCCTCCCCCTACTGCCAGCTAGGCGGGAGGTGGAAATAGTCGGCATTTCCAGCAAATTTCCCGCCACCTTGATGCTGTCTGACGCAGCCTCACTACCCACTCACGTACCTACACACACACGCTTTTTTTTTCAATCCATGTGTTTCTCGATGGAATGTACCCGTGACACGCTGACAAGTGCTGCCGAGAGTTCTGAAACTGCTCTGTGTTCGAAAGGCGAGACGAAAGTGTGTAAGAGAAGTGAGATGAAGGTGCAAAGAGAGGAAAGTGAAGTTTGAATGATGAGAAAATTTCAGAAGGAATAATTGTGAAAAATGTTCCTTTTCAGGGAGAGACAAGTGACAGACAGGCAGACGAAAAGACAAGACATGCCATACGATACACCTCCCAAATAACTAACATACCAGACATAAGGCAAACAAGGTAGCACTTTGGCACAGTAATGTTGCAACAGACTTCAAATACCAATGTCATCCCACGTAGACAGAAAAAAACTGAGCCATGAAAGTTTAACAAGAGAAGCTAGGGAGAGGGGGAAGGAGAGGGAAAGGGAAAGGGAGAGGAAGAGGGAAAGGAAGAGGGAGAGGGAGAGAGAAAGGGAGAGGGAGAGGGAAAGGAAGAGGGAGAGGGAGAGAGAAAGGGAGAGGGAGAGGGAAAGGAAGGGGGAGACGGAGAGGGAAAGGGAGAGGGAGAGGGAAAGAGCGAGGGAGAGGCGGGATCAGTGCACCGCCAACACCGACGACAACACCAACACCTCCAATGCCGCCCTCGCTGCCACGCGCTCGCTTTAGGTCCTGACGTCGCTTCATGCAAATGGCGAGGATTATGCAAATTTACCTCTGGGTGGGGAAGAAAAAAGTACTAATGCCGGCAGTGGAGTATCAAGGAGGCCACGAGGTTGTCTTGAGCCGAAAGCGAAATCGTACCATACATCAGCCTGGTTTTGTCTCTCTTTCCGAGTCTTTAAATTATTGCCACGACGGCCTCCCTCGGGCACGCCAACTGTACAAGACAACCTGACATTGCGAAGACAGTTTGTTACACTCTTCAATACGCTTACAGTGAAAGAGAAAAGATGAGAAGGAACTATACACGCATCACGCTCCATAACTAGCACGTAACTAAGGTCATCGTACACTAAACCGACCCCAAAAGACCCATACACACGCACAAACACACACACCTTCCTCGATAGCTACGGAGGCTGACTGATTGAATGAAAGGAGATCGTTTTTGCGTCGGCTTCCGCGGGTCCTTTCCTCCCCGCCGCTCTACCACGCAGTCCCAACACTTATCTCCTCCTCTTATATGTGACTTATAACTAGCATATGAGAGGAAGAGGTAAGTGTTGTGACTGTGTGGTAGAGCAGCGGGGAGGAATGGACCCGCAAGCAAACGCCTAAACGGTATCGTCAAATTGGGTTCACTATGGACGCCTGTACACGAGAGATTCAGACAACCCGACGGCAAGGCAAACTCTTCACTGCGCGGAAAGTGGAGTGAGGT
This sequence comes from Eriocheir sinensis, assembly GCF_024679095.1. Taxonomy (NCBI): domain Eukaryota; kingdom Metazoa; phylum Arthropoda; class Malacostraca; order Decapoda; family Varunidae; genus Eriocheir; species Eriocheir sinensis. The sequence goes on from NC_066543.1 coordinate 12,904,559, forward strand.
AAAAAAAAAAAAGAAGAAGCCATAAGTAACTTCATGCATGTCATGTATATATATTCGTGTCAAACTCGCACCCTCATTACCTCTCCAGTTCCTCCTATTTGAGTATTCGTGCCGTTCAAGGGTTAATTATGTTACGTTCGGTGCTCCACGCGGGTGCCTGGCGGGCCTTGCTCATTACGTTGTTGATGGTGATAGCGCCGGCGGGTCCAGAAAGGTGTCCTCATTAACCTCTCCAGCAGGGCATCAAAACATTCTATTACAGGTGAACGTACAAACAAAACAGTGAGTCAGACGGATGGGTGAACGTGTGTTGCGCGAAAAGAAATAAACGACGATATAACGATGATACTAATATGGATAAATCTAAATATCAACAAACAATGGTAATAAAAGTAATAACGACCGTAAAATCCTAGACCTTTTCCTTCCCCTCTCTCTCTCTCCCTCTCTCCAATCAAACTCTTACTTTCTTTATTTTCTCTTTTCCTCCCTTCTCTCTTTACCCCATCAATGCATTCCTTCCCTCCTTCCTTCCTTCATGCATTCTCCCCCTCTCCCTGTTTTCCCGCCTCCATCTCTTCTTCCCCCTCTGACCTTTACTGACCCACCTGACTCTACTTTCTTTATTTTCTCTTTTCCTCCCTTCTCTCTTTACCCCATCAATGCATTCCTTCCCTCCTTCCTTCCTTCATGCATTCTCCCCCTCTCCCTGCTTTCCCGCCTCCAACTCTTCCTCCCCTCTGACCTTTTCATTACCTCCATTCATCATTCACTGGTTTCCCTCTTTTCTGATACTTTATTATGTGTTTTACTCCTTTTCCTCTCTTCGTTTTGTTTTCCCCTTTCCTCCATTCATCTCTCCTTTTCTTCATATCCTATTCCTTACTCCCTTTTCTCTGTGATCTCTTCCTCTCCTCTATCTCTTTGCTTCCGCCTTTACTTCCTCTCTATTCTTCCATTCCCTTGCTTCCTTCTGTCTCTGTGTTCTCCTCCTTTCCCCAAATCATTCTTCGGCTTTTCCTCATATTCTCTCCCTCTGTCTGCTATCGCCTTTATTTTCTCTCTTTTCTTTCATATTTTCTTCCTTACATCCTCTTTCCTCTATGCTCTCCTCTTTTCCCCAATTCACCCCTCTGATTTTCCTCATATTCTCTCCCTCTATCTCTCTGCTATCGCCTTTATTTTCTCTCTAATCTTTCATATTTTCTTCCTTACTCCCTCTTTTCTCTATGCTCTCCTCTTTTCCCCAATTCACCCCTCTGATTTTCCTCATATTCTCTCCCTCTATCTCTCTGCTATCACCTTTATTTTCTCTCTTTTCTTTCATATTTTCTTCCTTACATCCTCTTTTCTCTATGCTCTCCTCTTTTCCCCCATTCATCCCTCTGATTTTCCTCATATTCTCTCCCTCTATCTCTCTGCTATCGCCTTCACTTCCCTCCTTTCTTTCATATTCCCTCCCTGCTCCCTTCCTGCTACACGGCATCGCAATTAGCTCCTCACTGCCAATCACGACCCGTCCCTCTCAGCTCTAATTACTTCACCTGCACGGACAGCCCCTACCTGGCCCGCCGGTGTACTACCTGGGCGAGTGAAAGGTGGAGGAAAAGGGAGAAGAAATAGTGACTGGGAGGCAACTAATGAGGAAATGAGGGAGAGAAGGAAACTAGGAGGGGGAGGAGAGAAGGGAAGATAGTAGAAGGGAGGATAGAAATAAGAAAAGAAAGAAAAGATTCATACTATATTAATGGGAGAGAAAAGGAAAAAATATGTACAATGAGCGAGAAAAAAATAGAGAAGGAGGAATATGTCTAGGAAAGTTAAACTGAAGAAAAGATAAAAGATGTAAAAAGGAACAGGTAAACAGAAAAAACATAAACTTTAAAAGGAACAGAGCAAATGAACAAGAAATTTTTCAGAAACAATAAAAGGATAATGAAAAATCGGGACACGCGAAAATAAAGAAAGAGATGCAAACAGAAGGTGCAGATATAGAGAAAACAAAGAAAGAGGTTAACAGAGGAAAACTTAAGGAAAAAGGGATAGGGGAGAGAAAATAACAGACAAAGAATGAAGAAAGGAGAGACACAAGAGGGAACGAGATGACAAAAAGAGAGAGAGAGAGAGAGAGAGAGAGAGAGAGAGAGAGAGAGAGAGAGAGAGAGAGAGAGAGAGAGAGAGAGAGAGAGACAGACAGACAGACAGACAGACAGACAGACAGACAGACAGACAGACAGACAGACAGACACAGACAGACACAGACAGACAGAAAGACAGAGAGAGAGAGAGAGAATCATGAAGATGGGAGGTGAAAATACGCATAAAGAAATATTGCTACAGTGACATTTTCCACAACACTGTACACATATATTTTTTCCTATTTCTTCACCTTTATCGTCTGCACTTTAATCTCAGCGTTACCGTCGTGGAGAAACTAACCGCTCAGCCATTTTTCCGAACAATAAGATCCAAAACTAGAAAGTGCGTGTATTCAAAATGTATAAAAGCACGCCTGCATAGGTCAACCACTGTAGGAAGAACACGAAGATAAGGCTTGGGAAGAAGTGCTATAAAGAGGGAATTAACTCTAAGGAAGCGTAAAAGGATAAAGAAGATAATGATAAGAATAAATAAACAAAAAGAGGAGATAGAATGACCCTGTAGATAAAACAAATCAAAGGGCATGTTCACCAGTCTGACCGTCCTGACCCAGTCATTATCTAGTCCAATTAAAATTCACACACAAAAAAGATACTCAACTAATCCTAATTGATTTATTTTAATTAAGGAAAGAGCGACAGCAGAGCCAGAGGGGGAGTGGAATGAGCAATTTTGAGCCATAGAAAAGTGCCGGTGTGTGTGTGTGTGTGTGTGTGTGTGTGTGTGTGTGTGTCTCTCTCTCTCTCTCTCTCTCTCTCTCTCTCTCTCTCTCTCTCTCTAATTACCCTCTCATACCATTATATCCTAATTTTTCCTGCATCGCTGTTTCCCTCTTTCTCCAAACTTCTTTTTCATTCACTTTAAAGTTCTACCATTCTCTCCACGTGTGTCTGTGTAATTTTATCACGGTTTGTCTCTTTTTTCTGCGTCTCTTTCTTTCCTTACCGTTCAAAGTATATTATCTTTTGTGTTTAAGAGATTGCAGAAACATCGGAGACACACACGTACACGCACAAGCACACACACATATATAATGACCTGGGGCTTAACACCTGACCCGTCACCCGGAAGACCACACCGCCTCCCACCGCACCAACGCACTGTTTTCCACCACCTCACCCCCCCCACACCACCCCAGACCCTCTATACCCCGTTCATATTTTACATTTTCCCTTGTTTTTCTATTATATTTCAAAAGTGTATTTTTAACGTGTATATTTTCAGCTTTACTGCTGCAGTCACTTAATAAACCGTTTATTATTATTATTATTATTATTATTATTATTACACACACACACACACACACACACACACACACACACACACACACACACACACACACACACACACACTCACAGACACACACACATACACACGCACATAATATAGGAGACAGGTTAAGAGAGAGCAATATTCTCTTCCACGGCTCAGTAATTCCCTCTTAAATTCAGGTTACGGAAACGAGAACTAATGTTAGTGTTTTGAGGCTTACGTTACCGACTCGTTCATTTAGCTAAAGTAATAACATTTCCATGTGTAATTCCCTATATATAAGTCTCTCTCTCTCTCTCTCTCTCTCTCTCTCTCTCTCTCTCTCTCTCTCTCTCTCTCTCTCTCTCTCTCTCTCTCTCTCTCTCTCTCTCTCTCTCTCTCTCTCTCTCTCTCTCTCTCTCTCTCTCTCTCTCTCTGTGTGTGTGTGTGTGTGTGTGTGTGTGTTTAATATGGGAGAGTTAAAGCCAAGAGAAAAAAAATCATAGAAATTAACGAGAAAGAAAAAATGTAGGAGAGAGAGAGAGAGAGAGAGAGAGAGAGAGAGAGAGAGAAAAACAGCTGCTCCTATATTGTATTTCTTTCCTTCAAAATACTTCCTCTATCCTTTTGTGTTTTGACTGTAAATTGGAGGGGTAATGACGTGTGTGTGTGTGTGTGTGTGTGTGTGTGTGTGTGTGTGTGTGTGTGTGTGTGTGTGTGTGTGTGTGTGTGTGTGTGTGTGTGCGTGAGCGTGTGTATTTACCTAGTTGTATTTACCTAGTTGTAGTTTTACAGGGCCTAGGTTTACGCTCGTGTGGTCCCGTCTCCGTATCTGTATTTGTGTGTGTGTGTTTGGATACGTTTGTAAGAGATACAGACAGACACATAGAGAGACAGAGAAGTAATAGCAAATAGAAAGAGAAACACTGAAAGACAAACACAAGGAAAACTACAAGGACCGTAACACAAAACCTTGAAGAACGTTCCCACGACACTCTTCTACTGTTACTGATACCTACGAGGCGGCGAGCCCATACATCGAGGTCGCATGCTTTAGGAACGCCAGCCAATGGGATAAAGGAGGGTTGCCATTATCAACTTAGAAATGTTTAAAGATATCCGAAGAGGGAGACCATTTACCTAGGCGAGTTTAAATCTATCCCAACGTGGTCTGTGTGATACCCTAAGACGAAGAAAAGGAAAGAGAGAGAGAGAGAGAGAGAGAGAGAGAGAGAGAGAGAGAGAGAGAGAGAGAGAGAGAGAGAGAGAGAAAGTGGAGGATAGATGGGAAAGATCTATGGAAGTGGAAGATAAGAGGAGCGACATAAAAAATAAAGACTGGGAACAAACGCTAACGGTAGGAAATTAGCTATAAGGAGGGAAAGGGAAAGGGAAAAGGAATTAAAAAGGAGAAAAGTGAAGGAGGAATGACCCTGAAGAGAAAAAAAACGGAAAGAACGAACCTTGTTATGGCAAACGGACGCAGGAAAGTGTGAAAGGATACCAAGAAAGGAGATTAAAAAACAAAACAACAAAAAAACTTGGACACAAAGAACGAAAGAAAGACGAGGATGTAAGGGGAGACGGAATGCCGTGAACGGGAAGGGACGCGAAGCAGAAGGAGCGTGGGAAGGGAAGGGAAGAGAAGAAAGGCGAGCAGGGGACGATATTGTGAAATAGCTAGCTGGGGCGGAGGAGCGAGTGGGTGACGGAGGGGGAGGAGGAGTGACAAAGAAAGGAAACCAAAAAAATATCAATATGAGTGAACCGTGGATGGAGACGAAGGTGAGGGGAGGGAAAAATAAAGATGGGTTCCTGTGGTACAACTGGTTTGTGCAGGAAAAGGGAAATAAAGTAAAGGGTTGGATCTCTCTCTCTCTCTCTCTCTCTCTCTCTCTCTCTCTCTCTCTCTCTCTCTCTCTCTCTCTCTCTCTCTCTCTCTCACGTTAAATTACTTGGCAAAGCCCACCACTAAGACTGGAGGCAAAGTTTTCCCTCCTACGTCCTTCTTTCAAACTTCAATTGACTTCCAAGAAACTTCACTTTAGCCTCACCTGATATCCGCGGCCCTCCAGCATGGACTTCCTTTTCCTGCTCCTTTTCCTCCTCCTCTGTAACTTCCCCTTCCTTTTTTCCCTTTTTCTCCGGTCCTCCTCCTTACCCCCCCTTTCTCCGGTACCTAAATTCCCCTTTCCCCCAATCCCCACGGAAAGATCTCAAGCCTCGCTCTGATAAGGTGTTCCCAGAAAAATGCCGCAAACTTTCCACATATTGTTTTGATTGTTTTGTTTACTTCTTCAGCTTCTTTTTCTCTCTCTATCATTCCCGAAAGAACTTTTGTGGGGTTCGGTAGCGGCGGCGGCGGCTGTGGTATTTATTTTCTTGGTTCGCATTCGTGCAAAGGTTCGGTGGCACAATATTTTCTCTCGTATTATTAACTTTTCTTATCTTCTGTTTGCTCAAGTCTTTGGTTTTGGTTTTCAGCTTGAGCGACACTTGCGAGAGGTTCGGGTTCCATGTCTCCCAAAGCATCTTACGAGTCGTATTAAACCTTACTCTGAACCTCTTCTTGCCTTACTTGTTTTCCTTGTTTACTGTTTACGTTTCAAGGTTCAAGAGTGCAGCGACGGGTTACAAGAGGTTCAGTTACGGGTTCAATACCTTATCATCTATAGAACCATAAGATCCCTAACCATGAACCTCCTCTTGCCTCACTTGTTTTCTCTGCTTACTGTTTACGTTTCAAGGTTCAAGACAGCAGCGACGGGTTACAAGAGGTTCAGTTACGGGTTCAATACCTTATCATCTATAGAACCATAATATCCCTGACCATGAACCTCCTCTTGCCTCACTTGTTTTCTCTGCTTACTGCTTACGTTTCAAGGTTCAAGAGTGCAGTGACGGGTTGCAAGAGGTTCAGTTTCGAGTTCAATACCACATCATCTAAAGAATCACACGAGCTCTAACCCTTGACTCACATATTCTGCCTGTTTACTCTTTAGGGTTCAAGGTTCAAGAGTGCAGCGACGGATTTTAGGAGGTTCAATTTCGAATTCAATACCACAACATGTAAAGAATCATAACATCCCTCACCATGAACCCCCTCTTGAATCACCTGTTTTGCCTGTTAACTCTTTATGATGAAGGTTCAAGGGGAGTTCAATACCACAGCATGTAAAGAATCATAAGAACCCTAGCCACGAGCCTCCTCTTGACTCACCTGTTTTGCCTGTTTCCTCTTTATGATGAAGGTTCAAAGGGAGTTCAATACCACAGCATGTAGAGAGTCATAACATCCCTCACCATGAACCGTATCGTGGCTATTGTTCTTTCAGTCTGCTGTTTATCTTTCCCATCGCAGCCGAACGAAGAGGAATGTTTCTTACCCTCCAGTTGTTGCCTCGTCTCGTTGAGTGGCTCCTCTGGCTTTGATTTGCTCGGATTTACTCGCCTACTCAAAGCTTATTTACTGGCGGCCCGAGTGGAAGAGACTTGCACTAACCCCACTCGCCTCCTCCTCCTCCTCCTCCTCCTCCTCCTCCTCCTCCTCCTCCTCCTCCACCTTTCCCTCCTCTTCCTCTTTCTCTTTACGAAATATCTTCCTACATCCAGCAACATCAGACAGATTTATACGCCCCCTATACCTTTCAACCCCCACTCGCCTCCTCTTTCCTCCCTTTTCTTTCTCTTAAACCCTCACGAAATATCTTCCTACGCCCAGCAACATCAGACATATTTTATCGCCCCCTATACCTTTCAACCCCACTCGCCTCCTCTTTCCTCCCTTTTCTTTCTCCTAAACCCTCACGAAATATCTTCCTACGTCAATCTGTCCATTTTTTATCCATTTAGAAGCAACATCAGATGGAATTATACGCCTCCTATGCCTTTCTAGACCACTCGCCTCCTATCCCCTTCTTTCTCTATCTCTAAAACCCTCGCGAAATAATCTTCCTACGTCAATCTGTCCATTTTTTATCCATTTAGAAGCAACATCAGATGGAATTATACACCTCCTATGCCTTTCAAGACCACTCGCCTCCTATCCCCTTCTTTCTCTATCTCTAAAACCCTCGCGAAATAATCTTCCTACGTCAATATGTCCATTTTTCATATATTCCTGAGCAAATACATACGAAGTTACAAGCCCTCTAGACCTTCCATATAGTGTTATCGCATAGAATAAGAGTTACAGGGTTTTATTCGTATCCTGTTCCACGTATTCCTGTCGCAGTGGAAAAAAAAAACTATCGACTTCTACAGCTGAGTTCCATACGAAAAAAAAAGTTGGACGTGGCAATTTTATGATTAGGGTGAAAGGTTTAACGCTGAAAAAGGGTGCGACGTAATAAAACATATCATCGAAAAGCACTCTATATAATTTTGAGATCAGTCGAAGCGCTTGGATGGAAGAAATGCTCGGAAAACACTCCCACCAACACCCACACACACCCACACCCACCCACACACACACACACACACACACACACGCAGGTAACACTGGCCACTCCCTTCCAATCACCAGCGGAGTGCCGACAAATGGATGAAGGACAAGAAACGCATCCAAGTCGAGGCGTGTGTCTTCGGGACGAGGCGCGGAAAGCGTCAACTCCTTCGACGCTCCTCCTTCCGCCTCTCTCGAGATTATCATTCCCTCGGATCCCACCTGCATTTCCCCCGTTCCCCAATGCCCTCAATGCCCCGCCCCACAGAGCCAAGTCCCGCCCCAGCATCCAGGTCACGACTGCCCCAACAAGCCCACGTCCAGAGGATAAGAGACTCAGTGTTTCCTTCCTCTGTCCACCCTGAAGACGTGATTTTTTCCTCTCAGTGTGTCATGTTCCCAAAAGTCTTTAGTTCTTACTGTTCGACAAGTACAGTCTAGAGCCATAGTCGAGTGGGAGGTGTTACAAAGCCTTATCCTAACACATCTACATCTACAAAAATATAAACAGAATATTGAAGCATTGTATTCGGCGAGGCAATGCACGCAGAAGCATTATCTAAATAGTCGTAACCTTATTAAAACTATATCTAGGTAATCTGCGCCAGATATTTTTTTGTAAGAACCCTTAAATCATCTAATGGTCATAATTCTGAAAATGGTCGTGGTGATATGACATTGAGAGTGAAATACTGATGATGGTACATGAGTGCTGTTGTTTTCCGATCTCAGAGGGCGAGGAGCTGGCTGTGCGGATGACTGTTATTCTCCGATCACTACGGGCGGGCGCAGATTCTGTCGGCCACGCACGCGCGCGGCCAATGTTTGTAAACAAAAGCGAGGGGAGGTCTATATCACAGACTGTTAATTCGCGGCCGGCCAAGTTCAGACTGCAACAACAACTCTCAGAATTGGCTAGTCTCTCTCTCTCTCTCTCTCTCTCTCTCTCTCTCTCTCTCTCTCTCTCTCTCTCTCTCTCTCTCTCTCTCTCTCTCTCTCTCTCTCTCTCTCTCTCTGTTTGTCTGTCTGTCTCTCTCTCTCTCTCTCTCTCTCTCTCTCTCTCTCTCTCTCTCTCTCTCTCTCTCTCTCTCTCTCTCTCTCTCTCTCTCTCTCTCTCTCTCTCCCCTACACATGTCCATTCGTGCGAAACAATTTGGTACAACACACACGACGCCCACGCGGAGCAATACGTATGTTTGTGTACAGAAGGCGTTCCCGTGCTGCCCCTCCCTGCAAATATCAATGGTGCGTGAATGGACGTCAGGCTGCCTTGGTTACCGGGGATAATTAAGCCACAGAGAGACACGGTAACCAACCCTCCTGTACGCCCACCACGCAACCCATCCCCCAGCGGCGTCCCCAGGTAGATATATATGAATCACTACAAAGACAACAAACACACTGGCAATATCATTTACACCGGGTGGATGAATGGAAACTCGTCTCTTTCTCATAGTTAACTTGATGCGAATTTTAGAGATAAACTGCATTTCCTATTTTCCCTTTCTCCCCTCGACTCTCTGTATCCCCATCAGAACTTCACGCTGAGCTACCTGATTCATTTGACTGACTTCCCAATCAATGCTTTAACCAGACGTGTCCACAAGGCTATACTCTACCCCTCGCCTCCTCAGCTAGCCCACTCCCTTCCTCTCTCTCTCCCTCCCTTCCTCCCCTTCCTTGCACGCCACAGCGACTCAAAAACAAGCACAAACAAGTAAATATAAAAAGGCAGGAGAGAGAGATGGAAGACTTGCGGACGAGAGGTAAAACAAGACAAACCTTCTGACGGTGAGGCTGCGCTAATGAGAGAGAGAGAGAGAGAGAGAGAGAGAGAGAGAGAGAGAGAGAGTGCGTGTGTGTGTGCGTGTGTGTGTGTGTGTATAAGTGTGTACTGCAGGAAACAAAACACGACAAACTGCCACATAAAACACACACACACAAAAAAAGTAACACATGAAAATACATCCTACCTCTCCTCCCCCTCTCCCCCCCCACCCCCCCCACCCCCGACACAAGACCGTAAGCACCTTCATTTGGACATTTAACATTTAGGCGCTCGACATTTTCCTGCACACTTTCCCTTTTCATTTCCACCTGCCGTCCCGCGCCGCTCCATCACAGGTGTGCACAATAAAGCAGGTAAATTACTCGTCCAGCGACACGTGCTCGTAAACCAGGTGAATTTAACGCAGATTTACGCTCATGATACTATGCGAAATATGCCTCATAGCTCATTGTTAAGCTTTATCCTGTTCGCTCATACCTGTTTTTTATTTTTTTTTATTTACACTTTTCGCATTATAATATTTTCCGCGAATATTCAACTGTTTTTGTATTGTTTTTAATATGACAGTCTCTCTCTCTCTCTCTCTCTCTCTCTCTCTCTCTCTCTCTCTCTCTCTCTCTCTCTCTCTCTCTCTCTCTCTCTCTCTCTCTCTCTCTCTCTCTCTCTGTTAGTGAATCTTTCTTTGATGTTTTTTTAGAGCCTGGTTTGTGTGTGTGTGTGTGTGTGTGTGTGTGTGTGTGTGTGTGTGTGTGTGTGTGTGTGTGTGTGTGTGTCTATATGTATGTCTGTATTTGTGCCTGTCTGTCTGTCTGTCTGTGTGTATGTATGTATGTATGTTATATTGTGTTTATCCCTTTCATTAATTACGCAGAACTAAAAAAGGCATGACAATATTACACACACACACACACACACACACACACACACACACACACACACACACACACACACACACACCTGTTATCACAAAAACACCTCATTAGTGATATAATTGTTGGCGTTAATGGTCAGAAAAGTTTAATCATTTCCCTCATATACCCGACGCCTCATAACCATAATTTACGCGGGTCAGCCGGACAGCGAGCCAGCAAGCCACCAACACAGCTAGCCAAACAAACCACCAACCCACCCTGCCATCCAAGCTAACATCCACCCACAGAGTCAGTTATTCAGCCACTCACTAACCCACCACGACCAGCAAACATCTAGGCACTCTTTGAGCCAGTCACTAACCCAGCCAGCCAGACAATCCAGCCAGTCAGTCAGTTATCCAGCCAGCCACCAACCGACACAGCCAGACAAGCCAACATACAGCCAGTCAGTCAATTACTTAACCATTCACTAACTAAGCCAGGAAAACAAACAATCAGTCAGTAACCAACGTAGTCAGCGAAATCAACATCCATCCAATCAGTCAACATAACCTAAACTATTATTCAGCCAGTCACTGACCCACAATAGCCAACCAACATCCAGTCGACCAACCAGCCAGCCAGCCAGTTAGTCAGTCAGTCACAAATTCAGTCACACAAGTCAGTCAGTCAGCTATTTAGCCAGTCACTAACCCACCCAGGCCAGCATCCAGTCAGCCAGTCAGCGACTAACCAATTCAGTCATTCAGTCACCAACCCACCCAGCTTGCCAGACAAAAGAGCAGTCAGATTCGCATCAAAACACACGTCCAGTCAGCCAGTTAGACAGACAGACAGACAGACACCCATCCATCTATTTGTTAATCCCGATAGTCAGTCAGTCTGTCAGTTAGAGAGAGAGAGAGAGAGAGAGAGAGAGAGAGAGAGAGAGAGAGAGAGAGAGAGAGAGAGAGAGAGAGAGAGAGAGAGAGAGAGAGAGAGAGAGAGAGAGAGAGAGCACAACAGGTAAAACTACACCTCAATCGATGAGAAAGCATATCAGTAAGGTAACTTAGGAACCAGTATAGATGGATAAATATGGGCAGAAAGAAGAGAAAGAAGGAGAAGTGCAAGGAGAGGAGGAGGAGGAGGGGGAAAAGGGAGGAAAGGAAAGTGGGGTGGTTAAGGGAGAGAGGTGGAGGGGGGAAAGGAGAAAGGAGGAGGGAAAAAAGAGGGATAGGAGGAGGAGGAAAAGGGAGAGAGATCAGGAGGGGGAAAAGGGAGTAAAGTGGGAGTGGTTAAGGGAGATCTTCGAGGAGGCCAATTCGAGGAGAGAGGGACGATTGATTAGCCGGCCAGGTGGAAGGGACTCGACCAAGTGGATTAACAGAGACGGCGGAGGGATAAGAATCCACCCCTGCTACCCGCCCCCCTGCCAACCCCCTCCCTGGGTGAGTTAAAGACACTGTGCTCTCTCTCTCTCTCTCTCTCTCTCTCTCTCTCTCTCTCTCTCTCTCTCTCTCTCTCTCTCTCTCTCTCTCTCTCTCTCTCTCTCTCTCTCTCTCTCTCTCTCTCTCTCTCTCTCTCTCTCTCTCTCTCTCTCTCTCTCTCTCTCTCTCTCTCTCTCTCTCTCTCTCTCTCTCTTCTTCTCTCTCTCTCTCTCTCTCTCTCTCTCTCTCTCTCTCTCTCTCTCTCTCTCTCTCTCTCTCTCTCTCTCTCTCTCTCTCTCTCTCTCTCTCTCTGTCTGTTTTCTTTGTCGCTCTATTCATCTCTCTCTCTCTCTCTCTCTCTCTCTCTCTCTCTCTCTCTCTCTCTCTCTCTATCTCTCTCTAAATCTCTCTTCCTCACAAAGTTTCTAAAAAGGCTTGAAATGGACGAAGCTTCTGTCCAGTATCCGAAAACTAATGTTCACAGTTTCCTCCCCTCGCAGCGCGCGCAGGCTCGCAAACACCCACACAGCTCTCTCACACGCACGTACAAAATACACACACACACACACACACACACACACACACACACACAGTCTGCGACCTTTCAAATGCATCCTTAAATCCACGCGTGAGAGCAGTATCATTATTTTTTAATCAGGGACAGGTGTTAAATGAATGTCTGTCAATGATATTGCACCGTGTTCTTTGTATAGCAAATCCATTGCATACTACTGAGAAAATAGTGGATGACAATAAAAATCAAATACATTACTAAAAAAATTTTTATGATAAGTATGAGCAATATGTGTCTGCCGAAAGACTTTTGATGGAGAACACGAGTGATGTATGAATAATTGTATTTCGAATTATTAACAATAGCGCCACTCGACGAACATCAAAATTATGTTGTAATGGTTCAAAACATCAATTAGAGAAGCTTTTATAAAAACCCGACTCGGATCACACAGTTTTACTCACTGCATTTAACACATTAGGTCAGCACCGCGTCACCCAAACATGATCTGATAAAAGAGTTTTCCTGTTTTCATAATTATTTGTTTTCAGTTTGCCATATGCTGCAACAGTCTATAATACTAGCATATATTCAAGGGCCCTCGATGTAGTGTGTGTGTGTGTGTGTGTGTGTGTGTGTGTGTGTGTGTGTGTGTGTGTGTGTGTGTGTGTTGTGTTAAGCCGTTGTGTTAAAATGTTCACGCCTCCACAGTCTGACTCTGATGAGCCGTAACACTGTCTTGACGGAACACCCACTGGCCACAGAAGCACATTATTGCACGCATGAACAACCAAAGAAGAGTGAGAGAGCTGCTGCTTTACCCGCGGCACGTGCAGGAAATGTCCTCGTCTGTACCGACCACATTAACGGTGACACGGTGCTGTCGAGGGCATCACACTTTAACCTGTCCTCGACGCTTTCTATTTAAATCTGACGCGGAAAACAACGTGCACTCGTAAACATGGTCATAAAAGTGGTAAGAGAAACAGTAGTAATGAACGTTGTTACTGTTGCTGTAGTAGTTGTTGTTAATATGATTGCTGTTGCTGTAGCTGATGTTATTAATGATGAAAAAAGAACAATAATACTAATACCTATACTAATGATAAATCATCGAGAACAGTAGTCCTAACAACAACGATGACGGCAGCGGACGGAGGTTGTGTTGCGTGGCGGTGCTATTGGCGACGGTCTCTACGGCGGAGACGGTGGTTTGGCTTCCCAGATTGAACTGTTTCACAAATTGATTACCTTCTTTGATGTTCCCTGTTAATTAATTAGCCTACCTGAAAGCCTATTATATACAATTAAAGATGGCGGCGAAGGGAAGGGGGACGAGGATGAAGGACGGGGAAGAAGGAGGAGGTGGAGGAGAAGATGGAGACGGATAGCTCGTTGGCAAGTACTATGGGAAGGTAGATGGCGCTGCCGAGTACGTACGGGAGGCAGGCGAGCTATGGGAGAAAGGTGAAGAATGGGAGGCGCGGATGCTGATGATGCGGAGAGAGAGGAGGAGATGAGAAGGGATGCTGCAGTATTGAATAAGAGAGAGAGAGAGAGAGAGAGAGAGAGAGAGAGAGAGAGAGAGAGAGAGAGAGAGAGAGAGAGAGAGAGAGAGAGAGAGAGAGAGAGAGAGAGAGAGAGAGAGAGAGAGAGAGAGAGAGAGAGAGAGAGAGAGAGAGAGAGAGAGTGACGTAAGTGAAATGAAGACGTGCTGGCGTCCGGTGGGGAGGAAGGGGAGGAAGAGGGGAAGGAGGGGAGGAAGGGGAGAGTAAGATAAAGAATGAACATAGGAGATACGGATAAAAGATAATTAAGGGGAAATAAGAAGGAAGGAGGAGAAGGAGAGGCTAAGTAAGGAGAGTGGAGGAAGGGAAGGAACCTGAAAACTTTGATATGGACGGGAGGAAAGATATGAGAGAAAGTGGACTGTTGGAAGGAAAGCTTAGGAAGGGAAGAAGAAAAGATCAGAAGAAAGAAATGTGGTAAAATAAGAGGGAAGGGAGAAATGAAGGAAAGGGAGACAGTAAGGAAGAAGGGAGCGGGAGGAGGAAAAGGAGAAGGAGGAGGAGGAGGAGGCGGAGGCTAAGGCGGAGGAGGAGGAGGACGAGGAGGACGAGGTTAAGGGAAAGGGAACATTGCATCATCGATCTTATTGTTTGCTTCGAAGTGAATCAAGTCTTGGTTGCTGACGGGCTAGAAAATGGAGAAGAAGGAGGAGGAAAGAGGAAGAGAAGGAAAAATCGAGGAGAGGTAGAGAGGAAGGAGGAAAAAAGAGAGGCGGAGAGTATGAGAGGAGAGGAAACGGCTAAAACTCTGGCAGCCGATGACGGAGGGGCGATAGGAGGGAACAGAGGGAAGTGGGAAGCTCTGAAGATACGAGAGGGAGAGAGGGAGGATGTCAGGGAGAAGCGAGGGAGGAAGGGAACCGAGGAAGGCGATGGCGTAAGGCAGCGGCAACTTTCGGGTACAGGGTGCAAGTTTTGGGGCCCCGGGGCGTAGCGAGGCTTTGGTCAGACCTCCAGCGCCAGGCGAAATGTAAACACATCTGCTAACTTGGGACAGAAGGAGGAGCAGGAGAAGCGGAAGAGGAGGAGGAGGGGGAGGAGGAAAAGTGGAAGGGGAGGAGGAAAAGTGGAAGAGGAGGGGGGACGAGGAGGAAGATGTCAACGAGTAGAAGTTAGAGAAGGAGAGGAGGACGAAAAGGCGAGGATGACGACGAGAACGTATACAAAAATGACGAAGGCGAAGAGAAAAAGGGGGAAAAGGAAGAGAAGGGGGATGAGGACGAGTAGGACGAGATGAACGGGAACGAGGACGAGTAGGAGAACGAGTACAAGGAAGAGCAAGAGGAGGAAGGGAAAGGGGAAGAGAAGAGGCGGCAAAGGAAGAGGAGGAGGTCGAACGAAAGTGATAGATCCACTTTTGGAAGTCGGCGACACAGCTGGACATTTGTTGTCATTTGCTCTTAAGACGATGATCCGGGGACTCACTAACGTAATTGGAAATCGAGGAGGAGTTGGAGAAGGAGGAGGTGGAGGAGGAAGAAACATGGAAACATGGAAATGCAGGCAACAGAAAGCCTATTGGCTCATTACGAGGTCGCCCGCTTTGGTGATTTAATCTGCTCGACAGCCACTTGGGGCTTGAGGAGCAGAAGAAGCACCTCGATATTGAGGAGCAGATGAAGCACCTCGTTATTCAGTTAACTCCCGACGCAGCGAAATGACGGTCGATTCGATATTTGAAGGAGTTGATGGTATTCGCATTTACTACTTCTGAGGGAAGATTGTTCCAGTTGCGGATGACTAAGTTAGAAAAGAAACTCTTCCAATGTCTGTGTTACGTCGACTCGACTGAATGGGTAAACAGTTATTTCTAGTTCTTGAGTTGGTTTGCAGTTCAAAGAATTTGGAGTAATCGACGTTATTGAACTTTTTCAGGTACTTGAAGACTTGAATCATATCCCCTCACAGGAGTCTTTTCTCCAACGTAAAGTGATTGAGTTGCTTGAGTCGTTCCTCGTACGGTTGAGCCCTTAAGGTTGGAATCATCTTCGTGGTGCGTCGTTGAATCCTTTCCAGTAAATCAATGTCCTTTCTGTAATAAGGAGACCAGAACTGTACTGCATACTCGAGATGCGGTCTTACTATGGAATTATACAAGGACAGCATCACGTCTGGCGTTTTACATTCGAAGTTCCTCGCTATGAACCCGAGCATAGTGTTGGCTTTGTTGTATGCTTTTTTACAGTGATTCGCGTGTTTCAGGTCACTGCTGATAGTGACCCCAAGATCCTTTTCCTCCTGCATCGCTTGCAGAGGTTTCCCATTCTAGATGTATGTGTGGTTACTATTTTGGGACCCGATATGCATGACTTTGCATTTGTTAACATTAAAGGACATTTGCCATTTTTCAGACCATTCGATAATATGATTGAGGTTTTTCTGAATGAATTCGCAGTCGGTCGGAGAGGAGGAGGAGGAGGAGAAGGAGGAGGAAAAAGAGTCGGAAGAGGAAGGAGAATCTAAGAAGCGGAAAACATTAAATTGTGTCGAAAGAGAGAGTAAGTCCACAAAGAAAATGATGATGATGAGTAGAAGAAAAACGACCCTAAAAACGTGTGGGAACAAAAAAGATGAGAAAGAGAGCGAAAGCGAGAAAGAAAAAGACACGTACGATGAAATATATATAAAAAAAATAAGAACGAAGAAGATGAGGAAAGATAAACAAGTACCACAACGATAAGTGTAAAGAAGGAAACAAGTATGAAACCCGAAACCCTTACCAAAAAAAAAAAGAAAGAAAGAAAACAGCTGCCGAGAAACAAAAAAAAAGGTAAAAAGGAAAGAGAATAATGAAAAATAAAAAGGGAAGGAAGAATATAAAGGAAAGATAAAAAGGATAAAAGGGAAGAAAGGGAAGAAAAAACGGATAAAAGGGAAGGAAGAGAAGGAAGAAAACGATATAAGGGAAGAGAAGTATAAACACAAAAGAAATTATAAAAACGGGAAAAGTATAAGGAGAGGAAAGCCTTCAATTGCCTGCCGGAGGATCATCCAGATAGAGCAATTTCACCGCTGAAGGAGGAAGAAACCCGCAGCTCAGGGGTCTGTAATTACGCCAACTATCGTATTTAAGCTTCTTGGTCCGCGAGTCACTCCCTCCCAGCGACGAGAAACAGGACGGTACGAAGGGCTCAGAAATTAAAGGCTTCATCCCATTACTCTGACCTTGCCGGGAGTGGAGACGGAAAAATGATGACCAGATGGAAGGAGGTTCGGATTAGGAGGGGTGGGGGGAGAGAGAGAGAGAGAGAGAGAGAGAGAGAGAGAGAGAGAGAGAGAGAGAGAGAGAGAGAGAGAGAGAGAGAGAGAGAGAGATACAGACAGACAAACATGCAGATAGACAGACAGACAAACAGACGCAGACAGACACACAGACAGACACACAAAAACAGGCATACAAACAAAAAAACAGACAAAAAGACAGAGAAGAGCTAGCCATTTTTCCTTTTTTTTTTTTGTAAACGAGTTGGCTGGGAAAAAAAAAATGGAAAAAAAGTGGAGTCAGCGAGGGTCGGCCCGGCACTCCATCTCTCCAAAATTTCGGCGCGTATCGAAATATTCAATCGAGGGCAACTTTTTAATATCGAGTAAATTACCGTCGCGTGGCAGAGAGCTGTACAAGAATTTAATAACAGTGTACAATAGGCTCGTTTGTTAGCCCCGCCAGATTGCCAGGTAATACGAGTCATTAGCATGTAACGCCACCTGGGGGAAGGGGGGGGGAGGGGAAGGGAGGGGGGAGGAGGGGAAAGGAGGGGGAGAAGGGGATGGAGGGGGAAGGGAAATGGGGTGTATCTATCTATCTATCCATTTGTTCATTTGTCTGTCTAAATACGGGATGAAAAATATACACTCACATGAATAATAGTGAGGAAAGACACTGGAGTATACATAGAAACAGTTCAGTCTTCAGGTGTATTCATTATATACCTACAACACAGTGGGTCTACTCTCATGTGTACCTGTGTCATGTATCAGCGTTCATGTGTGCCTTTGTAACGTATCTATAAGTATATGTATACCTGCGAAGTGTCCTCGTTCATGCTCGCCTGTAAAATGTAAGTCCATGTATATTTAGGGGATGTATTTGTTGTATCGTACCGTATTGTATTGTACTGTATTGCTGAATTTGTATATTGTTGCTGTTAGTGTGCGAACCTCCGAAATGTATCCATGTATATGTGTCCGGCCGTGGAATGCCAACGTGCGTGGATATATGTGTGTGTCCATGTATATTTATGGGATGTATTTGTTGTATCGTATCATATTGTATTGTATTGTATTGCTGAATTTGTATAGTATTGTTGTTAGTGTGCGAACCTCCGAAATGTATCCATGTATATGTGTCTGGCCGTGGAATGCCAACATGTGTGCATATATGTGTGTGTCTATACAGGGAGCATGTGCGTATGAGTATGTAGGTGTGCGTGGGGAATGAATATATAAAATGACGCATACCTGTAACTGTAAACCTTCTAACGCATTCCCCCCTGCGAGTATTATGACATCCATGTGCTCGAAACTTTCCCGTGCACGTCGGTGGAATAAAAGCGACCAAAAAAATATGTAATGGTTAGATTGGCTGCAGGAACAAGGAAGGAGGGGGAGAGAGAGAGAGAGAGAGAGAGAGAGAGAGAGAGAGAGAGAGAGCGCGAGAGAGAGAGATGCAAAACACCACACCTGGGATTTATGATGATGAGGCTACAGAAAAAGAATGCCCTGCCTCTCTCTCTCTCTCAGACCTTCCCCCTTCACCCCAGAGGCTTGCATCGTTCTCGCGTTGCTAACCCTTTCCAAAACGCCACAACTATCCCTAAAGTATTTCGTACCCAAGTCATTCCATTCCAGCGCTTACTCATGCCTCTTACTGCTGCCCCTAACCCCCCCTCCCCCCCAGCGCTACCATCAACAGCACCACCATCATCAACAGCATCACCATCACCACCACAACCCACGTACTAGCGCAATTATTCCTGTTTCTGCTACTTTGTCTACTGCTTATACTGCTAGTGGCGATAATACCTCTACTGCATAGGGTCCAGAAGTATGCAAGAGATAAATTGTTTTGGGTGGGGTAAGAAGGAATGACGGAAGGAGGAATGGAAAGAGGAGCAAGTGTAAACAGTTTCTATTTCCTTGCTGTTCTTCGTGTTTTCTCTCTCACTTTTACTCTCTTACTCTCGTTAAAAACACAAGGGAACGTTCGTCTGACCTGCGAAGACATCATAGCGGACACCACCTCCCTCCTCCTCCTCCTCCTCCTCCTCCTCCTTTCTTCGCCTCCATCCACAAACACACACACACACACACACACACACACACACACACACACACACACACACAAACAAACACACACACCTGCCAGTCTTTGCGGCGAACGGAAAAAATAACAGTTCCCGGAAAGGTCAGTCTGATCCACCTAGTTGCCTCCCCATTATAGTATTATACAAAATCCCCCCCTTATAAATGCTCCTCTCATTGGGACTCATTTGCAACTTAAGCTTTTTCTCTTCCCTTATATATTAGGTACTTAGCAAATTAAGGAGAGGAGAAAGTACCCTTGATCGTGTTCAGAGTATCTTATATATGGAATAAAAGAACTTCTGGAAGGGCTTACTCTCCTCTACTTTAATACTCCCGTTCTTCTGAAAGGGAGGTGCTCAGGGTACAGCGGATATTTAAGAGAGAAGAAAATATTACGAACTCGTTATCGTTATCTCCACAGTACCGAGCATGATGTAACTGCTCTCCGCGCCGTATATTTGATTGCTCCTCGTATCTTAAGAGTAGAGGTGCTTAGTGAGGTAGATGCAGAAAATGACGGTTATATCCTGGAACAATGGTTGTGATTCTCTTAACCAAAAGACGAGGTTTTCCTGTTATGGTTCCTCATGTTCACCTTTTACTGACGTTCCTCCCAAAATCGACGAGGTTTTCCTGTTATGGTTCCTCATGTTCACCTTTTACTGACGTTCCTTTCCTTCCTCCCAAAATAGACAAAACTTTCAACGAACAACAAATAAAAACGTGACCTCTCTTTCGGCCACCTCTTTTGATTCTTATTTTTTTAGGAGGAGCAAGTAGCGGTTTTTTTTTATTATTGTTTCCTTTTTTTGTGCCCTTGAGCTGTCTCCTTTGTTGTAAAAAAAAAAAGCGAGCTAAACCATCTCTTCCTTACTTACATCAATCTGACACATTACCTCCTTCCCCCGGGGCACTCCGACAATTAAGACAGTAACAAAGAAGATCACACAATACCAAACATCATTATACCTTTTAAAGAACGGAAGCGTCTCTTAAGTGACATTACGTTTGGCTTTGTTTTGTTCTCCAGCTCTTAATCAATCACAGCGTCCTCTGCAGATGTACCTTGAGACCTCGTAATGCCGGCAATAAACAAACACGTCGGTAATAATAGAGAGCAAAGCGATCATATACCAGTGGGCGTGATGGATTAAAGGGAATATGGACCAGTGACGCAAGTGGAAGATATATTCTGTACCTCCATCACACAGGTTAAATCAATTAGGTACCAAACAGCAATAAAAACAACAACAGCAACAGAGAGAGAGAGAGAGAGAGAGAGAGAGAGAGAGAGAGAGAGAGAGAGAGAGAGAGAGAGAGAGAGAGAGAGAGACAGAGAGAAACACCTTCCACTTTATCTTGCCAGCCTAGGGAGAGACACGTGTCGTTGCTCCGCTTCCACATATAAATTTCCACCGCCTTTATTTAGGACACTCGGGTGATCGCCGCCGCCTCGTCACCGCCGCCGCCGCCCCAGGAGTTCTCTGTTTTAGGAGATCTATATATCTAGGGCGCGAGGAGACGGCTGGGCAGGGCGGGAAGGAGGAAGAGGGAATGACGCAGGGAATGTGTGTAGTTAACTGGAGGACAAGGGAGGGGAGGAGAGAAGGGGCCGAGGAGAATTATGGAGCAATTTAAGAACCGGCAGCAGCATCCGGAGAGTCTGCGAGGAGCAAATTAAGGAATGGAGAGAAAATCGTAAGGACTCTTCGAAATGCATCTGCGTCGCCTGAAATTCTCTCGCGACGCTTCCCCGAGACTCACTTAAGCTCTCATTTACGGCCAGTTTGTCGCCAATCACTAATATTGGAGACGCTCTATTCCATCTCCGCGCAAATTACTGCCTCGCCGCGACACTTCGAGGGGCGCCGCGATCTCCTTGCATGGGGAGCGAAACCACCTCGGCCTCGACCACTGTGTTCTGCGTGATGAAGGTGAGGCGCTGATGAAGGCTCTCCCGTACCTGTATTCACCTGCCTTGCCCAAAACGCACCTTGCCCTTCCCGTCTCTCTCTCTCTCTCTCTCTCTCTCTCTCTCTCATTAATCACCCCACATCTAGTTTCGACTCTCCCTTCCACTCCCTCGCTACCCTGTGCCTACTTTCTCTACCCTTACACCCCGTCCTAACCTTGCCATTCCTCCCTCAGTTTGTTTTTCCCTTGCCTTATTATCCACCCCACCTATACCTACCTCATACTTCTTTTCCCTCCACATTACCCCTCTTCTTACTTCTTCATCTCGTACTTCCTCCCCCCTTTCACTTCTATTCCTCACCCCGCTCTACCCCTGCCTTCTCATTCCCACATGAAACCACCCATTCCTTCCTCATGTCATCCTTCCCCTCATCACCCCCATTCTCTCCTCCTGAAAACCCTCTAAAATATTTCAAAGGTAATGACCAAAGCGAAAACTGGAAAACGAATGTAAATAAAGAAGAGGTAGAAGGGTTGAAGATTACCTAATTATACATGGGACTAGAATTAATCTCCAGGTAAGTAATTATACCCCCGTCAGGCAGGCACCGATTGTAGCCTCAGTGTTCGAAGCCAATATTCACGGGCGGGGAAAGCGATGTGGAGGAGGGAGGGAATCAGATGGCAGTTCGCGTTTGGGAGTCACGAGACGACGGCGCCTAAAAGAAGCCAACACGAGACACGAAAGTTTGGTCATTTCTTTCGGCTGTTGAGGCAAATAATCTTGTGCTACGTCCGAAGTTATTCCTTAAGTCAGTGGTGTTGCCTCAGTCACCAAGGTAATGTCGAGCTTAAACACAAACGCGCGATACTTAGTTCTCCTCGCGTGGCCATGAAGATTTGCACGCCTATCTATCAGCAGACGAGATGCTTCAGCTTTCGAGACAACATTCTTTATTCCAGCATGATAGCGCACGACGAACAAGTAACACGCACGCATGCTCACCTTATACGATTATGCTAAACAGGTACCGGAGTGCTTAAAAGAATTTCTAAAACTTACGTGTAAATCTTATAAATCGCCAAACCCCTGCAAGGCTTAAAAAATATATATACGTCTTTACATGTACAAAACATTTTCATTGTACTTTGTAAATCACTGGGCTTTGTAACTGCTTGTAAATCTCCTATCACCCAGTAAGGGAAATGATGCAGCACACAAACACTGCTCGTGGCAAGCCATCAACCCCGGAAGGAGAAAACTATATAAGTCAGGCGTCAAGTAGTAATGACAATAAGCTCGTAATGGTTATGTCAGCGCCGGTGAGGAATATTAAACGTTCGTACAGCAAAGACACACTTCCGGGTACGTATTTTTATTCCTAAGAGTATGTTGTCGGTATCCACTGAAACTTTGCGCCTCCGAAGTTACCTCCAGGCCTTCTCGTGTAAATGGTTCAACTCGTTCAACTGAGTCTGCCTCGCTCACTGTAACTATGTCGGTAGTGTCCTGACTTCTCAGAGCATCAATATTGAGTAGATATCAGATACGCAACTCCACATTTACTAGACAAGAAAGTGGAACGTAACCTACTTTTAAAGCTTCCTGTGTCCTACCCAGGTCACCGTCACCGTCACTGCAGCACACACGGAAGGCAAATGCGACCGCCAGCCTCAGGTCCGTGCAGTGGGCGTCGGGGCTGTGCTGTCAATACTAAGATTTATATATGAGTGTTCCTGAAAGGCAAAGTGTGTTAGAGAGGAGCCTACCAACCTAGCTGATAAAAGAAAAAAGAACTGGCATTTACCTTTCTTCGTCGCTAAAGATGTTTTGTCCCACGGCGGTGTCCCACGGCGAGCATGCAATGGGGTACTTACCTGAAGGTGAATTATGAGAGGTATTACAAGACAGTTTCAGCAGATTATTCTAAATTCATTTGTTTTAGAATTACAGCAAAAATCCCAGCACATAGAATGAATAAATCTAACACTGCGTAAAGCTCTGTTGAAAGAGTGATAAAAGGGAAAACCTACCACTAAATTATTCAAAACTTCCCACACGTCAATGGATGAGCCCCGTCACCACAGCCAGGGAGGAGCGTGAGGCACTCCGGGCGTAAAGACGAGAGGCGGCGGAGCATTACACGAATTATACAGTGAAATCAAAGGAAACTCCAGCCTTACCTTGCCGCCGAGAAGAGCAGACCCCGCGCCACGAGGGCTCGCCGCTCCGCCGCCGGTGCCTCCGCCTCCCTGTTGGACGACACATACATTAGTCTCTTTGATGACTTACTTGCATTATTCAGCGCCACTTCAATACCTCCGTCTTGCGGCGTCACCTCTCTCCGCCTCATCAGCCTATCTGGTGTCAGGGTACTTAGAGCGAGGTATATTGTGGACGGGCCTCGCGATGCAATAGTAATGGGGAGCGGGAGGCTGGGAGGCACCTTCAAATGAGTTCGCCCTGAGTGTGTGAGGCAGATTCGACGTTGAAGATATAATATTGCTTTTATTTTTGTGCCGTAAATAAGTAAAAGGAATATGTGTTTCGGTGCGCATCCTATATAACTGAGGCTGAGTTTAGTGTTTAATCAGTATCAAATCGCCCACGCTCGTACAAACACATCACGCCCAGCAGCAAATCATATACCAGCCAGCCCTCGGCGGCGGTAACATCCTAACGTAACTTGCTGTCATCCGTCAAGCTCAGAGTGGAGGCGGCGGAGAATAAAAAGTCCATCAACCTAAAGAGCGGATTCCAGAGCGACCATATAACAAAACAGTAGTAGTAATGATAGCGGTAGTAATAGTTGTAGTCGTAGTATTGGTAGTAGTAGTAGTAGTAGTAGTAGTAGTAGTGGTGGTGGTGGTAGATATTTTAATGCCAGTAGCGGATTATGGTCAACAGTAATGGCGTTAGTGGTGGTGGTGGTTATGGTTGTGGTGGTATAGGTGATGGCAGCGGTAAAGCAGTAGTAACGATGAAGCTGGTTTCGGCGGGGGCGGCGGAGACAGCGGTAGCAAAAAAGCATCAAGCCAAACATACAAGAACGCGCATTATACAAAACATTATAAAAGACGCAGCGCTAGGAAGTAAAACAGCGAGGCATCACCGCACCTTTTCCGGGCCGAGCGCAAGGACGGACGCGGAGGGGGAAACGTTTGCGTAGCAGGTATGGGGAAAAATGACTTAATTGCCGACATTAATTATTCGAGTCCGCTGAGAGAGAGAGAGAGAGAGAGAGAGAGAGAGAGAGAGAGAGAGAGAGAGAGAGAGAGAGAGAGAGAGAGAGAGAGAAAGAAAATAAAGAAGTAAGAGAAATAGGGAAAGAGATGTTACTGTATGTGTGTCTCTGTGTGTGTGTGTGTGTGTGTGTGTGTGTGTGTGTGTGTGTGTGTGTGTGTGTGTAACGGTAATAAGCTGTACAATATATCAAGTCACTGAAGTAATTACGTTGGTGGTATGTCCAAAAAAATGTATCTTTCTATTCTTTTCTCATAACGTTTTCATCTTCATCTTCTCACTC
This sequence comes from Eriocheir sinensis, assembly GCF_024679095.1. Classification (NCBI taxonomy): domain Eukaryota; kingdom Metazoa; phylum Arthropoda; class Malacostraca; order Decapoda; family Varunidae; genus Eriocheir; species Eriocheir sinensis. The sequence continues at coordinate 12,929,311 of NC_066543.1, forward strand.
TTGTTCCTACTTCTTCTTTATTATTTCTTTTTTTTTTTTTTTTTGCCTTTTCCTTGTGCTTCTTGTTCGTGTTCGTGACCTTGTTCTCCTCTTCTTTCTCCTCTTACTCCTATTTCCCATTCTCCTCTTCCTCTTTTTTTATATATTTTCTTTGTTTTTCTTAAAGCCTTCTGATTATCATTTGTTGTTGTTGCTGTTGTTGTTGTTGTTGTTATTGTTTTCACCCCTTCTCCCACGTAAACGGGAACATTCTAGTGGGGTCTCTCTCTCTCTCTCTCTCTCTCTCTCTCTCTCTCTCTCTCTCTCTCTCTCTCTCTCTCTCTCTCTCTCTCTCTCTCTCTGTGTGTGTGTGTGTGTGTGTGTGTGTGTGTGTTTATAAAATCGCGCTGTGCGGAGAAAATAATGAATATCACATTTTGCTTCACATCTTTCAACATGTCGCCCTAAGAATAAATATTACACAACTTGAAATAGAAACAGCAATATGGATTAAATGTTTCCTGCCGCTATTGTTATTTTCATTCCTACTGTTCCTTTTCTTGATCCGCCTTCTCTCTTATTTCCTCCATCTCCTCCTCTTCCTCTACCTCCTCATCCTCATCCGCCTCCGCCTCTTCCTTCCACTCTCAATACTACTTCTTTCCCCACTTTTCCTCCTCTCTTTTTCCTCTTTAATCATGTTTTTCTCTGCCTCTCACTCCTCCCACTCGTCCTATTGTATGACATAACCAAGTAAAAACAGGGCTTCCACTTTTATTTCTGTCTCCACCTACACACACACACACACACACACACACACACATAAGCTTTATACATATTTTAGTGCTACGAGCGGTAAAATAAAAGCAGGGTTGTGGAGGTCATATTACTTACTTAGGTGAAGTAGAGAGAAAGAGGAATATTAGAGTTGTAAGTATATGGGCAAGGGGAGTATGTAAGTAGGTGTTGTTATTGTTGTTTTTACGAGCAGGAAGGAAGGCGAGTGTATAGTGGGTGGGTGAAGATGTAAAAGAAGAAAGACAGGACTGGTGTAAGTAGTGTAGGTGTGTGAGCAGGATGAAACTACACTGGAAATAAGTTTATCCATAGACCTATAATTTATCAGTATGGCTTTTCTCTTTTTTTATGCACTCTCTCTCTCTATTCAACTATCTATCTATCTATCTATCTATCTATCTATCTATCTATCTATCTATCTAACTGTCTATCTATCAATCAATACTTATTACCCAAAGCTCCCAGTTATTATAGCCTCTCTACTCCCTCTTTCACTTCAGTCTTCTCAACCCTCTTTCCCTTCATGTTCTACCCCTTTTCTCTCTCCTCTTCTTCCTCTTCCTTTTCCTCCTTCTCCTCTCTATCTAACTATCTATCTATCTATCTATATATCTATCTATCAATCTCAATACTTATTACTTAAAGCTCCCAGTTATTACAGCCTCTCTACTCCCCTCTTTCACTTCCGTCTTCTCTACCCTCTTACCCTTCCTGTTCTACCCCTTTTCTCTCTCCTCTTCTTCCTCTTCCTTTTCCTCCTTCTCTTCTCTCTTACCTCCTCTTCCTCCTCCTCATATTGGTATCAGATTCGAACGGTGAGAGGTCATTAGATGTGGAGTGTTTCAAGGAAGAGGAAGGGTGAACGAAGATGCGGAAAGAAGAGGAACGAAATAAGAAGAGGAAGCAAATGGAGAGAGAAAACCTGCAGAGGAGAGAAGATAAAAAAAGATGTATGGAAACGAGAGAAAAAGAGAAGATAGTGTATAGGTAGATAAGAAGGAATAGATCATAAAGTCAAGCATAAACTAAAAACAGAAAGGGAAGGAAATAAGAAAAGTGTATCAGTAACAAAAGTCGGGGCAACGGAGTGAGGTAATGAGGACGCGAAGGTAAAAAGAATCGATGCTCAAAGAGGAAATAAAAACAAGGGAATAATGGGAAGAGAGAGAGAGAGAGAGAGAGAGAGAGAGAGAGAGAGAGAGAGAGAGAGAGAGAGAGAGAGAGAGAGAGAGAGAGAGAGAGAGAGAGAGAGAGAAATAGAGACAGACAGACAGACACAGACAGACACAGATAGACAGAGACAGACAGACACCGAGACAGACAGACAGACAGACAGACACAGACACACAGATAGACAGACAGACAGACAGACAAAGAGACAAAGACACACAAACAGAGACAAAGACAGAGAACAGATGCGAGAAATGGTAATATGACACAGAAGACGAGTGAAGAAAAAGTGGCTAATGTTGGCGGTAATTACAAAATGAAATGAGCGAAGAGGAGAAAAAAAAGAAGGTGACAAAATGTGGCAAAAATCAAACAGAAAAAACGTGAAGAAAAACGTAAAAACAATTAACAAACATAAAAAAACAGTGGAAAGAATTAATGAAACACAAGGAAACAAAAGAATAAAAGCGGAATAAAACTGAAGAATAAAAAATAAATAAAAAATAAAAACTAACACCATCACAAAGGAAAAGATCAATGGATACGCAAAAATAGAAGGGATTAAAACAGAAAACAAAACATTGGTAAATAAATAGAAAGAGAGGAATGGAAAGGAGTTGAAGGTGGTGGTGGTGGTGGTGGTGGACGAAGCAGAGAAACCAACTGGGTGAAGGAAGGGGAATGGAGGAGGAGGAGGGGGTAGGGGTGGAAGGAGGCTCAAGAGGAGTGTAGATGACTGGCCTTTCTGATGATTTGCTGTAATTACCGCCAACATTAGCCACTGCTCGTAAATAAAAGCCTTTCTCCACATTCCTCCTCCTCCTGCTTTTCCTCCTCCTCCTTCTTCTCCGATCCTTTCTCCTCCTCCTACTCCTTCACATCTTCCTAATCCTCCTGCTTCTTATTCTCCTCTTTGCCTTCTTCGTTCTCGTTCCCCACCTCCTTCGTCTCTTTCTTCTCCCCTTCCAAACCGTAGTGTCGGTGCGGCTTACAAGAAACTGTGTAACCAACGACGCCTCCGACAAGCGACTTGATACAACTCGTCGCGGCCAAAACACGAGTCACCTTTCTGATTTGTACATAAATGCACGTAGTTTACTATCCAAAAAGGACGAAATCAGGGCGTATATTGCAACAGAGAAACCAGATGTAGCCATCACAGAGACTTGGGCTAACTCTGCACATTTAATATCCGAACTGTCATTCCCTGGGTACGAAAGCTTCCACGAAAATAGAATGCTAAAAAAAGGAGGAGGAATAATTTGCTACGTAACAAGTACGCTCCCTGCCATAAAAATAGACAAACAGGACGCAGAGAAATACGATTCTGTCTATGTGGAAATAACCACAAATAATAGGAAACTAACACTTGCAACCGTATGCAGGCCCCCAAAACAGCAGGCAAATGACGACACTGCCCTGAGCGAAGAGATTCACTCTCTAACACTAAGCAAAGAGGCAATAATTTTTATTTTTTTTATTATTATTATTTTTTTTTTTTTTACGTCGCGACCTATAGCGTGATGATCGGCCCAAGGCTTCTTCAGTGGGTCCTGATGGTCCGTTCTGGTGCAGGCGAGTGTTTATAGTGGCGCCATCTTGCATTGGCTTATGCTGCCCTCCCGGAGCTCATCTTTAATCCTAGAATCTAGAGTCCGGGTTGATAGGTGGTCTTCTGGACACTTCTGGGACTTTAATTGCCCTAACATTGACTGGTGACTGTTGACTGGAGATCAAGAGGGTAACAGGATTATAGAAATGGTGGAGGATTCGTTCCTCACTCAAGTTGTAACTCAACCGACAAGAGAAAACAATCTGCTGGATCTGGTATCAGCAAGCGACACCGACCTCATTCGCGAATGTGAAGTTAGTGAGAAACTTAATGGTTGCGATCAACACTTAATCCGTTTTAATGTCAACATAAGTCACAAACTCGTAGATGATCCGTCAATGATACCAGATAACAAAAAGGCAAATTTCAACTCAAGAACTAGAAATAGCGGTTTACGCATTCAGTCAAGTCGATGTAACACAGACATTGGAAGGAGCTTCTTTTCAAACCGAGTCATCCGCCACTGGAACAATCTTCCCTCAGAAGTAAATGCGAATACCATCAACTCCTTCAAATATAGAATTGACCGTCATTTCGTTGCGTCAGGAGTAAACTGAATACCGAGGTTCTTTCATCTGCTCCCCAGGCCACAAGTGGCTGTCGAGCAGATTAATTCACTAAAGCAGGCAACCTCATAATGAGCCAAAAGGCTTTCTGTTGCCTGCATTTCTGTTTCTAGTTCTCCTCCTTCTCCTCCTCCTCCACTTCTTCCTAATCCTTCTGGTTCTTATTCTCCTCTTTGGTCTTCTCCGTTTTCGTTCCCCACCTCCGTCTCTTTCTTCTCTTCTTCTTCCTCTTCATCTTCCTCCTCCTCCTCCTCCTTCTCCTCCTCCTCCTCTTCATTCTATTTATCCATGTCTCATCCAGCTGCTTCTTCTTTTCCCGTTCCTCCTCCTCCTCCTCCTTCTTCGTATTATATATTTTCTCTTCTGTTTCTTCTTCTTCCTCCGACTTTATTGCTCGTAGTTTTATTATTTTGTTTTATTACCGCTATTATCATCGTTACCGTCTTCCCCATACCTCTTCTTCCTCAACCACCATCGTCTTTTACTACTTAATCATCATCTTTCCCCTTTTCCTCTTCCTCTCCTCTTCGTCCGCCTTCTCTTTCTGCTACCTTTCCTCTTCCTCCTGCTCTCCTATGTTTCCTTACTCGCCTCCATCACACTTTTCTCCTTCATCTCTTTCCATTTTTTTTATGTATTTATCAATTTGTTTTTCCTCGTTTGGTTTTACGCATTTATCTTCTCCCCGCTTCCTACTCTTTTTTTTTTCATTTTTAGCGCCGGTATTTCACATTTCTCTAGGCCTTTTCTACTATCAAAGAGTTATTGCTCTCTCTCTCTCTCTCTCTCTCTCTCTCTCTCTCTCTCTCTCTCTCTCTCTCTCTCTCCCTATATACCAAGACCATTTTCATCCTAGCCTTTCTTTTCCATCAATGTTTCTCAGCTCCCAAAGGTTTCGTAGCATCCTTTCCTTTTTCCTTGAACTGCCAAAAAATGCTTCCTACTTAACTACTTCCTACACTACGATATATTTTTCTTTCTTAACTTTTCTTCTTGTTGGCTTGTGTTCCTGCTCTTGTTCATTTTTTATCCTCGTCATCATCTTCCTTCCCAGCACCTCATTTTTTTTCTTCTAACAATTGCCTTTTGTCTTTGTTTTGGTTTACTTAGTATGTACACAAACTCATTAATATGGGCTTAGCTAATGTGTGTGTGTGAGAGAGAGAGAGAGAGAGAGAGAGAGAGAGAGAGAGAGAGAGAGAGAGAGAGAGAGAGAGAGAGAGAGAAATCATGCACACACACACACACACACACACACACACACACACACACACACACACACACACACACACGAACCAGAAAAAAATTCATGAGCTAAAATTCAGGCACAAAAACCCGAAAACACAAACGTGAAATGCCACACGAAAAATTAAAAAAAAAACAAATACCGAGCCGTACGCACAAACAGACAAACGCGGATTATAGCTCGCAGTTTCCAGCGTTAGGCGCGTCGGCTAAATGATGTTGAAATATTAATCTGCGCAAACAGTTTCTGATGACGCAAAATGAAAATATTAAACAAGGAAAACGAATGAAACGAAATTTTTAAAAAATATACGCGTGTTTGGGAGAAAGGGAGCTGCCTATGTGTGTTTGTTTGTTTGTTTGCTTGTTTTTGTTTGTGTGTGTATGTGTGGGGGGGGTATTTACCTAGTTGCATTTACCTAGTTGTAGTTTTACATGGCCTGGGCTAACGCTCGTGTGGTCCCGTCTCCATATCTGTATTTGTCCAGCTTTTCCTTAGGGAGACGGCTAGTATTTGAGTGTGTGTGTGTGTGTGTGTGTGTGTGTGTGTGTGTGTGTGTGTGTGTGTGTTTCTGTTTGTCTGTCTATCTGTCTGTCTGTCCGTTTGTCTGCTTGTCTGTATGTATGTATGTATGTAAGTATGTCTGTGTCTGTCTGTATGTAACGTATGCATACATATATGTATATATGAATGTATGTATGTATGTATGTTCCCAGAGCGTTTACTTGGATACATATGCGATGACACACCCAGCGAAAGGCAGTCTAGTTTGTATTTTAATTGAATTCGTTCTCTGCAGTATTTATCATTTATTTATTCAGTTCGTGCATCGACGGCATCAACATTTTTTTTTCATGAATTTATAATCTATACACCGAATTTCATCCTAGTACTGTTCTAGCATGTCTTCATCCGGTTACCTGTTCTCATCATGCCCTTCAGTGCAATCCTGATACACTAATCCCTTTCAAATGTATGCCACCAGCCTTTTACATGTTACTCATCATTATACAGCATTAGTCCCTTTCACCATATGTTTATACATACTCCACCATCCCCCAATACCTACAGTTTATTAATATGAAGTTGTCCTCTGTCACCCAGGCGGCGTCTGTCAAGCCTACCCTGGCTGGCTGTATTCCTTTCTGACACACATGGAGGATGTCTGTCAATAACACATGCTCTCTTGCTACATGTTTCTATGTGATTTGTCTTAGCACATCGCTTACACACGAGACAATCTTGGTTGACAACACGACACGGCAATGGTTGTAAAACTCATATAGGTTTGTCTAAAACATTAAAACAAATATATATTAAGACAAATAATAATAAAAAATCAGCTCCGAGATGCGAATACCACTTTTTTACATACCATCGCCATTTACAAGAGTTAATGCATTGCACGCAATAAAGAGAAGTACCCTAAACACGAAAGTATAGTCAGATTAAAGATGAAATGCATTATAAGCAAAAGTTTGAATTAAGATAACATGCCGCCTCCTACTTTATTATGTTACTAAACAAGAAATTAAGAAAATTGTGGTAGATGCAAAGTCAAATGCTTAGTAGAAAAACGGGGAGGAATGAGTTGCTGCGAGGGATAAGGTACAAAGAATGATTAGTATGTTCATTACTCGTCCCAATAACTTATGAATACTATAGTGATGTCGAATAAATCTGTTTTTTGAGAGGGATAAATCCGCTATGTTAATCATTGAAGCCGTTGAGTAATGTGAAAGTGGCTGGCTATGTCCGTAGAGTTTTACTGGTCAGTTCCAAGGCAAAGCTCCGCCCGTATCAAATTCTTTGTCTCTCAGGCGTTGGAATAACTATCCACACCGGGGGCAGTGAAGGAAGGCAACACGGTGAGTGGTCTCCTTACTAATAGAGTCTCTGGTGGAAAGGCAAGCAACGACGCCGGTGCACTGATTCGATTTCGGTGCTGAGTAGTAGGCAACCATTAAAGTTAATCTTACTTCTTTTACAGCTGCTACTGATAATAATAATAATAATAATAATAATAATAATAATAATAATAATAATAATAATAATAATAATAATAATAATAATAATAATAATAATAATAATAATAATAATAATAATAATAATAATAATAATAATAATAATAATAATAATAATATATCTGGTTCTATAATTACTGTTGTTGTTGTTTTTTTACGTGCCAGCCTATGGCGCCGGTATGCTTTCTTGAGGGGTCTGGTTGGTGGTCGGTCCCAGCCTGTCATGGCGCAGGCAAGTGTTTATAGTGGCGCCATCTTTTCTTGGCTCATGCTGCCCCCCGGAGCTCGTTCTTGATTCACTTGGACGGTTTCTTCTAGAGTCCGGGTTGATGGGTGGTCTTCAGGACAGCATGTGGGTAGTCTTAGGCCACTCGGCGGTGAATGAAAAATCCCAGGTGGTAGCAGCGGATTCGAACCCACGTCGTTACATACATAGAGCACGAGAGTTTGTGTGATTGACAGACAACCTCACTCAGAGCAAGAAAGGAGTCCAGGCAAGCAGGAGAGGCCGGAAAGACTCTGCCTAGGCGACACACAAACACTTCATTTACACACACACACACACACACACACACACACACACACACACACACACACACACACACACACGCACACCTGTCACATGTACACACACATGACACTTTCCAACACTGTTGCCTAAAAAAAAAATGCTTTATCCCCTCTAGTATGCAAATTATTTCACACTAAAATAAAAAGAGGCATTATGCATTTTATACTACATTTTTCCGTTTAGGTATGAAATGCTATGAATAAAAGCAGCGCAGCGAGAAGGGGAGCCTTTGTGCCGTTTTAGAGAAACTTTTTCCCTTCGTTTTTTTTTTTTCAGGGGAGACAAAAGCAGTTTTCAGAAGCGAGTCATAATAGTAGCTGCACGCACGGCTGAACACACACACACACACACACACACACACACACACACACACACACACACACACACACACACACACACGTAACCATGCATACACGCAAACTCGCGCACACACACACAAAAACACAAACAAATACACACACATACACATGGGCGTGCCACGAGCGGGATGGGTAGTCACAACGTCGTGGTGTGGCGTGCATAAAGCGGCCTATGCCAGCGTGATGTGCCGACAGCGAGCAAAGTGACACTCCTCCGTCGTGGGGCTGCAGGGAGTCAATCATGCATCTCTTTACTTGTCTTCCTCCTCATTCAAACTAATCAACCATTCGGGGTAGTAACTAGATGCTTTCCATTTTGGTGCCCATTTTCTTATCTAACAGCGGTCAACCACAACACAGCCACACACAGCAATTCTGATGACCACAACTTCAATCATTATGGAACCAAGAGGATACATTTTCTCCGCCGCTGCTGACCTGCCCTTTGGTGTGCTGAGCCGCGGCTGACTCGTGCAGATCCACAGGCAGAGCAGAACCAACACAACACAGAGCAACGCTAAATCATATGAACACCGCCGCGCCTCCAACATCCAACCGGCATGTACGTGGATTTGGCGGGCACGAGGGAGGTAAGACACAGGAGATAAACGGCAAAGAAGAGAGGGAGAGCGAGGAAGAGGAAAGGTGAGAGATAAGGGGAGGGTGAAGAATGAGAATGCGAGACAGAGGAAAGAAAAAAGGGCGAAGAGGAGAACGCAGAGGGTGAAAAGGAGAGGTTCAGAGGGGGAAGGAGAGGTAAGGTGAGATCGAGAAGAGGGAAGGCGAGAAGAGTACGGGGAAGGCGAGGGTGACGGAAAAAGCTAGGGGGAGCCCAACGGAAATAAGGGAGATATCGAGGAGGGAAATTCCATTGGAGAGAAGGAAGGTAAGGGAGAGGTAAGGAAGGGTAGGGGGGAGCAGTGAGGGACAAGGACAGGAGAGGGCGGGAGAAAGTGAGGTAGTGGGAGGTAAGGGCAGGGAAGGGCAGACCAAGGGAGGAAGCAGGACAGTCGTGAGTGGGCCGCCTCGACCTTCCCGCTGGTTCCTGGGGCGAGTTTTCTCCATTTCTTGAGCAAAACTTGTTTCTATCGCTTACCCTAAGGAGGAGGAGGAGGAGGAGGAGGAGGAGGAGGAGGAGGAGGAGGAGGAGGAGGAGGAGGAGGAGGAGGAGGAGGAGGAGGAGGAGGAGGAGGAGGAGGAGGAGGAGGAGGAGGAAACATGGAAACATGGACTAGCAGGCAGCAGAAAGCCTGTTGGCTCATTACTAGGCTGCCTGCGTTCAGTGATTCAATCAATCCGTTTGCCATAGGAGTGGCTTGCAGGGAAGGATTAAAGCACTACAGGGAAGGATTAAAGCACTTGCAGGGAAGGATTAAAGCACTTAAGGAGGAGGAGGAGGAGGAAGAGGAAGAGGAGGAGGAGGAGGAGGAGGAGGAGAAAGGTGGAGTAGCCGGAAGCTGCCCCCTTCACCTCCTCCCCTACGCCCACTCCCCTCCCGTCCACTCCACTCCAGCTCCTTCCACCGCCTCTCGTGGCTTCAGTATACGAACCATTTTCCTCACGAATCAGAAAAAAGTAAACCAAAAAAATAAGGGTAAAAAGACCAGTTCGAGGTAACTTAGTTAATTGAAAGCCACCTGACCTTAATTCTCACATCAGTTTCAATTAACCGCGCAATTCATTAAACGGTTCGTTGGATGCTACTGTTCTTGCTACAACAGAGCGGCGGTAACAAATAAATAAATAAATAAATATATATATATATATATAGATATATATATATATATATATATATATATATATATATATATATATATATATATAGTGACCGCAAGGATTCCTGCTTTACCGACAAAAAGGACGTCAGTGACCTTGATATTGCCAACAGATGCTCCACAATGACTGCTCCACAAATCTGCCTAATACTCAGTCAATGCAAGTCTTGAAAAGTGATGGGAAAGGACACAGCCCTGCCTCACCCCCGCTTCACGGGAATAGCTAGACGCTATTATCATAGGCGTTTATTCAATAAGTTCATGTCTTCTTAGTCTTTTGTGTGTGAGTTTGTGTGTGTGTGTGTGTGTGTGTGTGTGTGTGTGTGTGTGTGTGTGTGTGTGTGTGTGTGTGTGTGAGACGAGCGGAACAAAAAGTATGGTGACGGGCCGGGCCAGGTGAGGCAGCGAGGCGGCAGCGCGTGAAGGGATGGCGGACAGGCGGCAGGTAAGGCTCGTAGGGCTGCCTGACTGTAGCAGTAATCCCCCTCCCCTCCCCTGCCCTCCCCTCCCCTCCCCTCCTATCCCCTATCCTCCCTTCACTCTCCTCTACCCTCCCCTTCCTTCCCCTCCCCTGCCCTCCCTTCCCCGTCCTTCCCCTCCTCCTGGCATTCTCATCTTATGGCGTAGTCCCTCCTTATGCCAAAAAACTAAGTACAGAAAACGGCCTACAAAATATAAAAATGAAATATCATGTTCCAATTTTTCATTTATGGTTCAGCTCCTCCCTAGGCCTAAAAATAGCTTAAAAGAAAACTGCTTACGATACAAGGTCAAATATATAACACAAAAGGAACATTCACTGCAGAGCTTTAAAGTGCAACGAGAGAATGTCCATTACTAGTCCACTACACGACAAACGCTCTCCACTTTCCTCTTTGATTTTCGTGTACTAATTCCTGCTCCGGCAAATGCTTCACTTTCATGTCGCCACTTGGTTTTCTGTTTCCCGTGAGTCCTATACCTCCTGTGTCGGCACTTAAGTTATCATTTATCAGTCAGCGCATCAGCTTGCAGGAGGAAAGTACATGAGTGTTTGTATTCCTGCTCCGATAAATGCTTTACTTTCATCTCGCCGCCTGGTTGTCTGTACTATTCCGTGGCCCCAACAATTCCTGGGTCGCCACTCTGTTACTCTGGTTAGTAATTAGCGTATAATAGGCGAGTTTAATAGCGTACTCATTCCTGCTCGTAGTTTTATTATTTTGTTTAATTACCGCTGTTATCATCATTATCGTCTTCACCATAGCTCTTCTTCCTCAACCACCATCGTCTTTTATTACTTAATCATCATCTTTGCCCTTTTCCTCTTCCTCTCCTCTTCGTCCTCCTTCTCTCCCTGCTACCTTTCCTCTCCCTCCTGCTCTCCTATGTTTCCTTGCTCGCCTCCATCACACTTTTCTCCTTCATCTCCTTCCAGCTCCGACAAATGCTTCACTTTCATCTCGCCGCCTGGTTTTCTGTATTCCGTGACTCCAATAATTCCTGGTTCGCCAACCCGTTACTTTGGTCATCAGTTATCGGTGAACAGGAGAGGAGTATCTACCTAAGCTCAAAGAGAAAGAAAAACATGTAATATATATAAGACTACAACGACAACGGCTTACAGCACACGTACCAAAAAAAAATATTAAGAAGATTTAAATTTAGTAAAAGTAAGGAGATCGAGAATTACTACTGGCGGTCTTAAGTAAAAAGAGCCGTAAGAGGCTTATAAGGTCAGAGGAGAGAAAAAACTTATATATGAAAGACCAACGACAGAAAATACTTTACGAGAAATGTATAAAAAAAAACACTGCGAGAAGGAAGGATTTTGTAGGTGTGATGTAAAAAGGAAAATATAAACGAAGAAAATAAGAAAGTGTAAGTAGGAAAAATAAAGCCGTAGGTAAAGAGAAGAAGGGAGAAATTATATAGAGCTTATTTAAGAGGAAGAAAGGCTTAGATTTCGTACGATTACCAACCTGAGAATCATCCGTCCACTCAATACCCTCTTCCTCCATTTGGACTTAACTTATAATCTCTCTCTCTCTCTCTCTCTCTCTCTCTCTCTCTCTCTCTCTCTCTCTCTCTCTCTCTCTCTCTCTCTCTCTCTCTCTCTTCCTCCACCACCACCACTAATACCACCCTAAGAGTCGCCTAACCAACCGGACAGACAGACGAACGCACACAATGGGGCGAAAAAAATAAACCAAAATAAAAAGACGCATATTCAGACCGTCACAATTGGCCTTCGAAAGCTACGTGTGGACAACGGAAAAATAATCATAATAAAAACAAAATTCTCCGCATGGGAAAGCAGACTCAGAGGTAAGATAAATTTGGCGAGGAGGAGGAGGAGGAGGAGGAGGAGGCGGAAGAGGAGGAGGAGGGAGGCAAATTGAAATTCTGGAGAGACTGGGAGGCGGTCTTTTCGCGGTGGTTAAGAGATGGTTATGTCCGGATGAGAGACGTTCGGCGGGGCGGGGCGAGGCGATGCGGGGCGATGCGGGGTGATGCGGGTTGGAGGGGCGGGAGGCGAGGGAGGAGGAGAAGGGGGAGGAGATGGAGGTGGTGGTATAAAGGGGGAAGAGGAGAATGGAGGAAAGGAGACATGATAAAGGTGGAGGAGAAAGTAGAGAGGAGAGGAGAGAAGAGGAGATCAAGGGAAGGGAAGGGAAAGAAAGGAAAGGATAGGAAAGGAAAAGAGAGGAGAGGAGAAAAGAGGAGAGGAAGAGAGAAGATTAGATGGGATGAAGATAGATTAGACAAAGGATTTTTTTTTATTTTTTTTTTATTTTTATTTTTTACGTCGTGGCCTATTGCGCCGGTAGGCTTCTTCCCAGTGGATCCTGATGGTCGGCCCAAGGCTTCTTCCCGGTGGGGCCTGATGGTCGGCCCAGCCCGTTCTGGCGCAGGCAAGTGTTTATAGTGGCGCCATCTTGCATTGGCTCATGCTGCCCTCCCGGAGCTCATCTTTAATCCTAGAATCTAGTCAGGGTTGATAGGTGGTCTTCTGGACAGCATGTGGGTAGTTTTAAGCCACTTGGCGGCGGATGAAAAATCCCAGCTTGGTGGCACCGGGCGGGGATTGAACTCGCGTCGTCCTGAACGCGGCGCCGTCACGCTATCCACTCAGCCACCGCCTCCCCATAAACAAAAGTATAACATGAAGAAGAGAACGATGAAATGAATGAATGAATGAATGAAGAAGGAAGGAAGGAAGGAAGGAAGGAAGGAAGGAAGGAATGAGGGAAGAAAGAAAGGTGAGAAAGACAAAAAAATATACATAACCCTCAATAATGAATCAGCTCACCAATAAAACGATAAATAACCAAAATAAAAAATAAACGGTAACGGAAGAAAAATAAGGAACACAAAAGGAAAACGAAGAAAAAAAGAAAACAAGAGGAGGAGAAGATAAAAAAGGAGGAAGCGAAGTGGAAGCAGGTCACGGGGGGGTTGAATGAATGAATAGCGAATCGCTGATAAAGAAAACACAGAGAAGGAAGGAGAAAAAAAAAACGTTCGGAGCATTGGAGGAAGGAATATTGAGGGAATTTATGAGGCGAGGGGCAGGTGGAGGCTATTTTTTGCACCTCCTTCGAGATAATTGGTCTGTAATGGAAGGGGAAGGAGAGGGCGGTGGTGGTGGTGGTGGTCTTCCCTCTTAACCTACCTGCATTTCGCTCTCTCTCCCTCTCCCTACTTCATTTCCCTTTCTCTTGGTTCTCCCTCTTACCTAGCATCTCTCTCTCTCTCTCTCTCTCTCTCTCTCTCTCTCTCTCTCTCTCTCTCTCTCTCTCTCTCTCTCTCTCTCTCTCTCTCTCTCTCTCTCTCTCTCTCTCTCTCTCTCTCTCTCTCTCTCTCTCTCTTACTTCACTTCTCTTTATCTTACCTACCTGCATTTCTCTCTCTCTCTCTCTCTCTCTCTCTCTCTCTCTCTCTCTCTCTCTCTCTCTCTCTCTCTCTCTCTCTCTCTCTCTCTCTCTCTCTCTCTTTTCTTCACTTCCCTTTTCGTGACCTTTCCCTCTTACCTAATTTCCCTTCTCTTCCTTCCCTCTCCTTCACTTCCCTTTCACGTGGTCTTCCCTCTTTCCTATCTCTCCTTCCTTTCTCTCTCTCTCTTCTTCAATTCCCTTTCTCTTCCACCTCCCCGAAGGCCATCGACCCCAACTACATTTTCTCTTCTTCTTTCCTTTCCTCACCCGACTAAATTTTCTCCTCCTTCCCTTTTTCCCTTACTCAACGGTATTTTCCATTTGCGGAGCTGCATTGCATTCTTCCTCTCATAAATTTTCCTCGTCCTCACTTATTTATTCTTTCTTAGCCTGGGTTCAATCTTTTTCTCCGATCTTCTTCCTTATTCCACGAAGCTTTTCATCCTCACACGTAGCTGGATTGCCTTTTATTTTGTCTTTTTCCTTTTTCTCTCCCTCGTCCTGCCCATTTTTTATTGTCATACGTAAGTTCAGTCATTCCTTTTCTTATCATTACCTAGAACCGTTTTTTTTATACCTATTTACCTATTGTCCCATACGTAAGTTCAATTATTCCTTTCCTTGTCATTACCTAGAACCGTTTTCCTTTTTTTTACCTATTTCCCTTGTTTTGTTTTATTTTGTCTTATCCTTTTCATTCTTTCCCATCGTTCGCTTAACTTTTTCATTTTTCTTCTCCCCGACACTTCTTTTTGTTCCATCTATACTTTCCTAACCTTCTCTCAATCCATCTTCCTGTTTCCCTTTCCCGTAACTCTTTTTCTTTGTCTTACTTTACTCCCTAAACTTTCCCCTTGCTACCGTAATCGTTCTTTCCTTTTCCCACTGAACCATTTTTTTGTTTCATTCCTACTTTTCTAACGTTTTCTCAACCCATTTTCCTCTTTCCCTTTCCCTAAATTCTCTTCCTCTGTCTTACTTGCCCTATTCATCTTTCCTTTTAAATCTCTTTCCTTACGCGAGACCCACTACGTAACTCTCCTCGCGTATCCTTTACTTCTTAAATCTCCTACATCCTACTATTTTGTCTACCTCTCCTGCAATTCTCCTCCGTTCTTTCCAGTCTTTCTCCCCAACACGGCGGGTTCGCTATAAAGTGCGAGAAAAATGTATCACAAATGGAAACTCAAATACTTTTACGCCCGCCACGCTGTTAATTCCCTGGAAGTGTCGTCCGCGCCGCTTTTCACGCCCCCGATCGTGTATGCATCCAATAGCCAGTCTTTGTGACCCCTATTTTGCGCGGCACGTATGGGAAACTGACCGTGACTGTCCATTAACGCCCATAACACACGGCATAACACGCTCACTCCATTCAGGCAAGCGAACTGCAAACACCTGGAAACCTAACGCTCGGTTTTAACACACGCTGCAATCATTTCCATATAAATATTATGCAAAGTGGGAATACACTGCACATACACGTAAATAAGACTATAGCAAAAATCACCACACAAACAGAGCCGTATCCTCCCACACGGGCGGCAACGTTCATGACGGGAACACCAGCGGGGAGGCAAAAGAACGACACGGTAAACCTTCCACTGAACGAGACCTCTGTTGAACGAGTCCTCCTCCTCTTAGCGGCACCCTTGACCACAACTACCAGACGCCTTAAGAGAGGGTGAAAGAACTAGCCTTTCCCTAAGACCACAGGCAATGAACACACAACAGTAGTAAACTTTAAGCTATAAGTGCCCTTGATAATGAGCCCTTCTTAGCTGACCACAACTATCAGACCGCTTGAAGGAGAAGTAAGACTAGCCTTTCCCTACGACCACATGCACTGAACACACACGTAACCTTAGTAAACTTTAAAAAACCGTGGCCTTGCTAACGAGCCCTTCTCAGCAGCACTTCAACCTCCTGACGAAGTGAAGGAGGATGATAACACTAGCCTTTCCTTACGACCACATGCACTGAATACACACGTAACCTTAGTAAACTTTAAAAAACCGTGGCCTTGCTAACGAGCCCTTCTCAGCAGCACTTCAACCTCCTGACGAAGTGAAGGAGGGTGATAACACTAGTCTTTCCCTACGACCACAGGGGAATGAGCAAACAAGTAACCCTAGTAAACCGTAAGCTAACCGTGGCCTTTCTTACGAGTCCTTCTAAGCAGCACCTCAACCTCCTGACGCAGTGAAGGAGGGCGGCATAATTCGCCCACTTCTCATGGCCACGAGCGACCCAAGGCAAGGCAAGGCAAGGCAAGGCAAGGCAAGACGCAGCGCTAACGACACCCGCTCCTCCTCCGGCGGCGGCTCAATACAGTCACGCCTCCCTTACGACGGGAAAACACGGGAATAAATACTCGTGGGCTGCTTCAAAACAGAGCGGAGAGAAATTGAAGAAAAATGGACGCGGGAAACATACGTATGCAAAGGAAATCGCTCCACATTTGCATAAAGACGGGGATGTGGAGAGACTGCGGCGAGGGGAGGAAAGCGAGACGCGAGGCTTTAATCTGCGAGTACGATTGGGCGGCTTAGCGGAGTGTTAAGAAGACGAGGTTTTTAATTTATTCGAGGAGAGGAAAGGAACGGAGACAAGGGGAGGAGACAAGGAGAGGGGAGGAGAATAGGGGATTAGAAGGGAGTGAGGATGAAGATGACGACGAGGAGGAGGAGGAGGATAACGACTATGACGATGACAAAGACGACGACGATGAAAACCACGAGAAAGGAGACGATTGAGACGAAAATATATTCCAACCTATGATGTGGGTGAGGTAAAGCGACGATAAAGACCCACCAGGGAACTTGGTTGGAGGAAAATAGACCTGAGAATAAAACTAAAGTAACCCCGAGGATCCGGAACAACCGCTGCAACCAGGACGTATAGGGGCCTCGTCGATAACCCGTTCTTTTCTTCTTCTTTAATGTGTCCCAGACCGTTGGTGGTGTAGGAGGTACTTATTCTTAGCGACGCCGATTAAGGGTGATACATAGCCTAAACTTAGTGTATGTGTGGTACCGTACAATGTTGTGGCTGGTCGATGGCTGACAACTTCCAGCCTATGTTCTGACTACCACCGGGAGTCACCATGAACACTGATCTCGTTAATCTGTCCATTCTTTAAGCAGTGAGTGGCTGCCTAATAAACACATATCTTGCAACATATAGCACAACAGCTCCCATTTAGGTACCGTGAATACTAGTTGTCTGTTGCAGCGTGTTACTGGCCCAGGCATATTTTCTGAGACAATGTTGCTCCGTTAGCCCATGCCGCATGCCACACTTGTCGAACTCACCAATCGAAGGCAGGGTTGTGGGACTGATTGTGGATGATTCTCAGAGTCGACAATAGTCAGCCCATAACTCAGCAATCTCCACGCTCATGACCTAACCACTCGGCCATTTAACTGAGATAAATACATGTTTCAGCCACATGACGAATCACTGAGTCTGTTTATGAAGTGAACGATGAATTATTGAAAAGACTAAGTGAACAAAAGGGGAGTTATTCGAGATAGTATTTTGTGTGCTACAGCTGGTTTTTGCCGACATGGAATCAATGGCCGATGAACACAAGGACATCTACTGAGAACCGAAGCAATTAGGGAACGGCATAACGTGACTGTGGAATTTCGGTGTAGCTTAAAAAAAAACGGAAAGAGAAAGAGACCAACAGAAAATAAGAGAATCAGATCGTCTTTAACCTTCTTGATTGAGTCGTTAATAAGGATTTGCTGAAGATATATTAAGTTCAAATCCTTTCCTCCCTCTCCCCGGCTGTCTCTCCCCACTACCTCACTCCCTCCTCTCATACCTTCCTGCTCTACCTCTCTCCCAAGCCTTCTCAAGCCCCTTTCGGCCACCTCTTCGGATTCTTTACAGGAGCAGCGAGTAGCGTGCTTTTTTTTATTATTGTTTCCTTTTTTTGTGCCCTTGTGCTGTCTCCTTTGCTGTAAAAAAACAAAACAAAAAAAAGCATATAGAATCGATCTCCCTCACACATTGCTCTCCCTCCCCTCCCTTCCCAGCTGCCTCCCACTCCTCTCCCTCCTCCCATACCTTCCATCTATACTTCCACCTCCCTCCCTAGTCATTCTCGAAGCCAAGCCAACATACAGAATCGGTCTCCCACACTCTCACATTACTCTCCCTCGCCTCCACCACTGAACACTCCATCCACGGCCTTTGTTCCCGCCCCCACCATCACTTACAAGCCCCCTTTCTCTCTCCCTCACCATAACTCTCCCTCACTCACTCCCTCTCCTCCCCATCCAGCCTTTCTCCTCCACATCTTAACCACCTACTGACTTGCATTAATGAAACTGTACGCCCGAGTCTGGTATTAATTAGATCCTTAAGCCATTTTGCGAGGCAGGAGTTAGCTTTTTTTTTTGGCTCTTAAAGAAGAACGACTGCTGCTGCACGGATGCGAACCCCGGATGAGCCGAGCGGAGGGAAATGAGGAGGAAGGAATCGGAAGAAGTCTAAAATCGGGGAGGAAACGGAGAACGCAAAATCCAGAAGGAGCTAATGGAGATCGAGAGAGTAAACGATGAAGAGATGAAAAAGGAAAGACGAGAAGGGAAACTATTATGATCAGATGGAAAGTAATGACAACAGAACACACAAGAGGTTAGAAAAGGAAGAAGGAAGTGGAAGATATGTAAAACCTGGAAGGAAATGAAGAAGACAAAATCCAGAAGGAGCAAGCCATGAGGTAATAGAAAGATGAGAAGGAAAACTATCTTGATTGGATGGAAAGTCATAACAACAGAACACACAGAAGGTTAGTTAAGCCATTTTTATTTGAGGGAAAGAAATACAGAAGGAAATGAAGATCAAGAGAGCAAACGATAAGGTAACAGAAAGATGAGAAGGAAAAATATTATGATTGGATGGAAAGTCATAATAACAGAATACACAGAAGGTTAGTTAAGCCATTTTTATTTGAGGGAAAGAAATACAGAAGGAAATGAAGATCAAGAGAGCAAACGATAAGGTAACAGAAAGATGAGAAGGAAAAATATTATGATTGGATGGAAAGTCATAACAGAACGAATAGAAGGTTAGTAAAGGTTTTTTTTTTATATTTGAGGTAAAAAAATACGGAAGCAAAAAGGAAATGAATTAGTGCTTTTAAGGAATAATGATAGACGACGAAACGAAGGAAAAATAGGCAGGAAAAATATGAATAGGATATGAATGAGTGATTTTAAGGATTGATAGACAACGAAACGAAGAAGAAAAATAGGCGGGAATAATATGAATACAACGAACGAATCAAATGGAAAGTAAAGGAATGGGTAACGAACATTCAGTAAGAAATGGCAGGAAAGAGAGAAGGAAAAAAAAACAAAGCAAGAAAATTATATAAAAAAAAAATACGCACTTTAAAACAAAAGCATCAACACATGAAATTGAAGGAATGAGTGAGGAACATATAGGAAAAAATCAAAGGAATAAAGGAGGAAAAACAAAACTGAGGACGCAAACGAAGTACACAAAAACAAAAAATATACTCACATACTTATCAACGAAAATTAAATGGCATAGAAAAACAAGGCAAACGGAGAGACAAAAACCTACAAAGAGACGATTAGAGAAAGCGCAAGGAAGCAAAAAAAAAAGAAGACATGACACACTAATAAAAGCCAAAAACAGGAACACGGAAAAGAATTAACAGGAGATAAAAAAAAGGCAGAAAAAAGGGATCGAATTGAATGACACGAAGATGAAGGAAGAGAAGGAAGAGTAATGGGAGGGGATAAGAAACAGTCCTCTCAGCCCCCTTAATCTTTTCAATCCCAGGCCCCGTCAGAATGGAGAGAGAGAGAGAGAGAGAGAGAGAGAGAGAGAGAGATAATAAAAAAAACAATAAAGAATGCAAAAGAGAGAGAGAGAGAGAGAGAGAGAGAGAGAGAGAGAGAGAGAGAGAGAGAGAGAGAGAAATCCCTCCCTTTCACGATCCGTTTCTTTAACATCCCTTTCTCTCTCTCTCCTTCCCTTCCTCCTTTCCTTCCTCCGCGAGCCTCTGCATCTCTCCCATTTTTCCCGCCGCAATAATACGCTGTCAGGCCAAGGCGTGTGTTTACCGTTATAAATGTTACGCTGAAAATATATACATTGATGTGCAAATGAGAACACTTTAGTGGGAATGCGCTTACGTGAGTTGGGGGCGGGGACGGGGGTGTATGCGCCTCTCTCTCATTCTCTCTCTCATTCTCATTCTTATTACCTCTTTCATTCTCATTCACTCATTCTCATCATCATTCTTATTTATCTCATTCTCCCTCATTCTCATTCACTCATTCTCATCATCATTCTTATTTATCTCATTCTCCCTCATTCTCATTCACTCATTCTCATCATCATTCTTATTTATCTCATTCTCCCTCATTCTCATTCACTCATTCTCCTTTGATCCGTTTGAGTGTAAATGCCATGAAAAGGAATTACAGATGATTTCCTTGAAATTACTACCAATCATTCGCATTCTTTTGTGTCGCTCTTTTTCTATCCCGGTTTTCTTGCCTCTTATGTAATGTTTGTTTCGCCACAGAAATCATTGTATCTTACCGATGAAACGTTATGCTGCCATCCCTGCCTCTGTGGGTGCGACCAAAGGCAGAGCAAGCCGGCATGGAGACAAAATGTTGAGGTGTGTGGGTGTCGCGCGTTCAGCCAGTCGGGCAATGTTTTGGGTGGAATTGAGGGCCGCGGCGGGGAGGGGGCGGAGCTGGCTTCGCTTTTGTGATGTCATGCCCCCTCCTTGTATTCTTCCTCCAAGGAGGCATCGACCTTCAAATGTAAATATTGCCGGGTGTTACCAAACAGCCAGAGTGCCTCATCAAAACCGTTTTACTTTCAAACGCTCGTCTATAGCTTTATGAAACCCTATTGTAATGGATATAATGTACTTCTATTCAATACTTTCGCCATTTTAAGGTATTCTTACCCATTCATTTTCATATGAGATAACTGAGCTTTCGAGCTAACTCGCCGTTGTTGGCAACTTTATGTTCCCCACTACCCGTGGTGGCTGGAGCCCCAGCTAGGTTGAAAACTCGTCACTTAGGAGAGACTTAAGTGAAACGTCTCATTTCTTTATGAGTATGGGCCCTGTGGAGACTATACGGAGAGTAGGCGGAAGAAATCTACTTACTAGTTACTTACGCAGCGGCTCCTTCCACGTGTTCAGCATTTACACCGAAAAGACTGAAACTCTGCCGAAGGGACGTAAATCTTTCTGGAGACTGTTCTACTCTACTTTTCTCCACCGACATCACCTTGGGGCGCGTCGTGCAAGCTCCCACGCATCGACTCTATCCAGATCAAGTATCATCTGGCAGGATCGATGGACCTGCTCCCCATCCATGAGTCACTTGGGCGTCCCCTTGGGCTCCTCAATTCAAGGTTATTGCTGCTACGACAACTACTACTACTACTACAACTATCGCTATGGCTATTTCACCTTCTCTCTCATCCCCACCACCATCACAAGGGGCCAACGCACTCCAGCATCCACGTCGAACTTTTCCTTCACCATCCCGGGGCGTCACTATCCCCCCTGCACCCCTCTCCCCCTACCATCCCCCTCCTTCCTTCCCATACCCTTCCCCCTACACCCCTCCCTTTCTCCCCCTATGTCGGGTCACAGTTACCACCCTCGCCGTCATGTATTGGACATTAGTGAAATATTTTTGGGTGGAACCAGCGGCCAGAGGAGGACCCAGAGGAAGAGGAAGATGAGGAGGAGGAGGAGGGGGGGGGGGGAAGGTGGTAGGACAAGGGAATGGGAAAGGTTGGGTGGGCAAACGAAAGACTACAAAGAGTGCAATTTCCTCTTCTTTGCTTTGATCTTTGTCAAGTGAGGAAGAGGACGGCCGATCACGTCCTCCTCCTCCTCCTCCTCCTTCTCTTCTAAAGTCTTGCACATCATCCTCACTTCCTGTTCCTACTCCTCTTTGTCTAAAATTTCCTTTCTCATTCCCTCCTCAATGGCCTTTTTCTCGGCCTCAGCTAAGCCTCCTTTTCCTTCTCCTAGGCCTAGACAACTGAATAACTGGGACAAGGAAGACTCCGAAGTGTGTGTGTGTGTGTGTGTGTGTGTGTGTGTGTGTGTGTGTGTGTGTGTGTGTGTGTGTGTGTGTGTGTGTGTGTGTGTGGTTCTATGGTTTCTATGTAGGTCATGTTTTCTTGTTGTTTGCGTAAAATGATTATGGTTTCTATTTTTAGTGTGTTTGTGTCAGTGTGTGTGTGTGTGTGTGTGTGTGTGTGTGTGTGTGTGTGTGTGTGTGTGTGTGTGTGTGTGTGTGTGTGTTTGTGAGTGAGTGCGTAGTTCATTGGAAAAAAAAAAAGGAGACTGCGCGGTGATTTCTTTCTTCTATTTGAAAGGGTTAAGGGAAGTAGCAAGGGATATCTATATAAAGCACAATTACTGAACGCTAAATTTATCACACGTAGCAGCGGGTGCAATGGATCAACCTGGGTTCAGGAAGGGAGCACGCGGCAAAACTGAATCATGAATGGGGTCGCTTCCCGGTAGAGGATGAATGAGGTCCGTATTTTAAGACACCATCGCTTCTCACATCAACTATTTCTAAAGGTCAAAGAGGGGATCAATCTGTTTTTCATGAGTGTTTTTTAAGGTTCATGGCACAGAAGAAGGGTCAAACTATCACCCGGGTCATAAAACTACCCCCGGAAAGGCCTACAGCTCCTACGAAAGCCATGTCAAATATGTGAACTTGGGCGACGAAATGTTTTAAAATACGACCCTGAAACACTTTTAAAGCAGGTACAGTCGATGCAAATGGGATTTAAAGTTTTTAGCAGAGGTTAGACGGATTAATTGAGGGGGAGGGAAGCTGGTGAATAACTCCTCATTAGTTATCATAGGTAGACCGAATAGGTGAGGAAGAGGAGGAATGCAGACTTTCAAGATATACATATGCAGAAACGCGATGAAGCAGGACTTGACTCATTTCCACGGGTCCCGCCGCAGCCTTCGCCCGCCCGCTCGCATGTTCTCAATCTCACTGCTGGTATGTGGTCCCTAAGTGAAGACGCTCGGCTGTAACTTCAAAACTAACTGCTACTACTTTGGATAATACTGTCATTTGTTTTGCGATTCCGACTCAAAATTACCCTGCATGAGACCCAGCTAAACCGATCCTAACCTAACCCAATGTAACCTAGCCTACCGTAACCTAACATAACCTAACAACCAAACCTAATCCAACGTAGCCTAACCTAAAAATCTAACCTAACTTAGCCTAACGTAACGTAGCCTAACCTAACGTAACCTAGACTAACGTGACCTAACATAACCTAACAACCAAACCTAATCCAACGTAGCCTAACCTAACGTAACCTAGACTAACGTGACCTAACATAACCTAACAACCAAACCTAATCCAACGTAGCCTAACCTAATAATTTAACCTAACCTAGCCTAACCAAGCCTAACCTAACGTAGCCTAACCTAACGTAACCTAGCCTAATGTAACCTAGGCTGACCTGACCTGACCTAACCTAACTTAACCAAACCTAACCTGACCTGTTCAAGAGTGGGCGCCGCATACTCGTACAAAAGAGAGAAATACGCCCCCGCCCACCTAGCGAGAGGAAGCAGGAGAGTGAAGGCGTGGAACAGCTCGGTCTGCCCTTCACTCTCAGAGCAGAGGCCACGGTTATTTTTTTTAATATCACATAATTGCTCTTTGTCTGTCTGTCTGTCTGTCTGCTTCCCTCTCTCTGTTTTCTGTCTGTTCTTCGTTATTTCTGCCTGTTTTAGTTTGTTCCTCCCTTTCTGTCTCCTTTTCTTTCTTCCTTTTTTTCTTCCATTTTCCTTTCCTCCTTTGATTCCTTCCTTCCTCTCCTTCCTCTTCCTTTCCTCCATCCATTCCCTCATCTCTCGCTCTCAAACTTCTTCATTCACTTTCCTCCACTTTCCTTTCCTCCTTCCATTCCTCCCTTTCTACCTCTCTTCCTTCCTTCCTTTCCTCCCTCTCAAACTCGTTCACTCACTTTCTACCATTTTCCTTCCCTCCTTCCATTCCTTCCTTTCTTCTTTCCTTCCTTTCTGCCTTTCTTCCTTCTTTCCTTTCCTTCTTCCATCCGATCCCTTACCCATCCTTCGCTCTCAAACTCGTGCATTCACTTTCTACCATTTTCCTTTCCTCCTTCCATTCCTATTTCCTTCCTTCCTTCTTTTCCTCCCTCCATCCATCTCCTCAACCATCCATCCACTCAAACACGTTCACTCACTCACTATCATTATCTATTCCTCCTTCCATTCCTTCCTTCCCTTCTTCCTTCCTTCCTTCCTTCCTTCCTTGCAGAGCCTCGCGTCCGAACCAAGTCCAAGTAATTAGTTTAACAGGAAAGAAGATTGCAGCAACGAAAATTTAGAACGGTTTCCCCGCCATTAAGCCCAGGGCGTGAGATATGTTCATTTGCATCTTTTATAACAGTTATTCGCTTTATTTTTATCCTTTCGTTACATTTCGCATTTTTTTATGACCGTAATTTCTGTGGGGGTTATTTTTATGCAAGGTTTTTTTTTAGTTGCAGTCTAGTATATCAGTGTAAGATGTTTGTTTGTGATTTGTTGTCGTCGAGTGTGTGTGTGTGTGTGTGTGTGTGTGTGTGTGTGTGTGTGTGTGTGTGTGTGTGTGTGTGTGTGTTGGCCATTAAACTTCCTCCATTAGTTTTTATTTCAAACGTTTCGTCTCCATCACTTCCATTAGCCTATTTCCTCACCTTCCTCTTCTTCCTCCTCTATCTTGCATCCTTTCCCTTATTTTCTCTCCAATTTCCCTTCCTCTTCTTTCTCCTCCATCTTGAAGCCTTTCCCTTCTTTTCTCCTTCATCTTGCATCCTTTCCCTTCTTTTCTCTTCCAATTTCCCTTCCCCTTCTTTCTCCTCCATCTTGCATACTTTCCCTTATTTTCTCTCCAATTTTCCTTCCCTTTCTTTCTCCTCCATCTTGCATCCCTTCCCTTCTTTTCTCTCCAATTTCCCTTCCCCTTCTTTCTCCTCCATCTTGCATCCTTTCCCTTCTTTTCTCTCCAGTTTCCCTTCCCCTTCTTTCTCCTCCATCTTGCATTCTTTCCCTTATTTTCTCTCCAATTTCCCTTCCCCTTCTTTTTCCTCCATCTTGAATCCCTTTTCATCTTTTCTCTCCAATTTCCCTTCCCCTCCTTTCTCCTCAATCTTGCATCCTTTCCCTTCCTTTCTCTCCAATTTCCCTTCCCCTTCTTTCTCCTCCATCTTGCATCCTTTCCCTTATTTTCTCTCCAATTTCCCTTCCCCTTCTTTCTCCTCCATCTTGCATCCTTTCCCTTCTTTTCTCTCCAATTTCCCTTCCCCTTTCTTTCTCCTCCATCTTGCATCCTTTCCCCTCTTTTCTCTTCCGATTTCCCTTCCTTCTTATCTCTCTCCTTTCTCTTCCACTTACCGTTCATCTATTTTCTTCTTTTCTTTTCCTTGCTGTTTTCTTTCCCAGTTTCCTTTCTGTACTGTAACGTTTTCGCTGGTATTTTCTCTTCTCTTTTTTAGCTGAATTTATCTCGTTGACTTTCTTTCTTTAATGCATGTGTCGCCCCATTACGATTCACTATTCCTTCTTTACCTTTTCTTCACTTCTCCCGACATGTAACTATTATTTATTTTCCTTTTCGTCCTCTCTGTCCCTCATTCTCTTTTCCCTTTGCATAATTTCTCCAGCTCCTTCTTTCTCCTCTTAATTCTTCTTCCGTTCCCTTCTTCCCTTTTCCCTCGCCCATCACGTCTTCACTGCCCTCTCTTCCCCTTCAAGAATCCCCTTCCTTTCCACTTTCCTCTTCCCCTGTCCTTTCTCCTTTTCCCACCCCTTGATTCATTGTGTCTCCTCTCCTCTTCCTTTCCCTTGCATCGTCCCCTCTTCCCTTCCTTTCCTCAGACTTATCCAATTCATTTTCATTTTTTGCTTCTTGTCTTTCCTTTAACTTCGCCTAACCCTTTTCCTGGTCTGTTTTCATTTCTATCCTTCTACCTCCACCTTTTTTATCCCTATTTTCCTCTTCCTTCCTATCTTTCTTTTTTTCTTTTACCTTCGTCTTCTCTTTTTCCGAGTCTGTTCTCACTTCTTTTAACGCTATTTTCCTTTCTCTTCTCATTCTCCTTTTTCTCACTTTTCTCCTCGCCCTCCCCGTCTCTCCTTCCTCTCCTCAGATTCACTCTTTCCTAATTCCTTTTTGCTTCTGATCTTTATTTTATTCTCCTCTTCCTCTTTCCCCAACCTGCTCTCACTTCTTCTACCGCTATTTTCCTCTCCTTTTCCTCCTCCTTTTCTCCTCGCCCTCCCCGCCTCCCCTTCTCTCTTCTCATCTTCATTTCCTTTTTGCTTTCGATCTTTCTTTTATCCTCCTCTTCCTATTTCCAAACCTGTTCTCACTTCTTTTACAACTATTTTCCTCTCCCTTTCCTCCTCCTTTATCTCCCTTTTCCCCTCGGCCTCCCCGCCTCCCCTTTTCCCTTCCCCTCGCGCACTCCCCTCTGAGAACCAGGTGGCGACGCTTGCATTCCTGCCATTTTTATTTCCTCTTTTTTTTCCTCAACTCTTTTGTGTTCCAGGCCATTTTTTGTCCTTCCTTCCTATCTCTGCCTTTTGCTTTATTTATAATGCACTCTGCGATCTTTTTTTTCTTTTTTTTCTTTTTCTTCTTACATCTCGGGTATATATTTATTTTTTCTTTTACATTTTTTGGATTCGTTTTCGTGATGTGTTTTTGGGGTCTCTCTCTCTCTCTCTCTCTCTCTCTCTCTCTCTCTCTCTCTCTCTCTCTCTCTCTCTCTCTCTCTCTCTCTCTCTCTCTCTCTCTCTCATCGCCTTCCCTAATGCCTGCCTGCTCTTCCTCTCTCCCTCCCTCCCTTTCCTCCCTCTCCTTCGCCTTACGTTCCCGTCTCATCCTTCCTGACACGGTTCCACACTCCTTCCTCCTTCCCTTCCTTCCCTCCTTCACTTCCCCTCACTATGGGAATTCAATACAGCTTTCCGATATCGTCACACAAAATACCTGAGGAGGACGAGGAGGACGAGGAGGAAGGGGAAGAAGGGAAAGTGGAGACGCGTCCTTACCTGGTCTTTTCACAGCCTTAGGGAGGGTCACTATATAAGGCCTGAATATCCCCTCCCAAAGGCCTCGAGGTTGTGGGTGGTGTCCTGCTCTCTAGTACCTGACCTTCACTGCCTCGCGTTGAAATATTTATAGCTGTTACAGGCACATGACTTTTTTTAATTTATTCCCGTGGCCAGGTACATCAAAGGCCCGTACCCACCTTTGACAGGATATTGTGCTGGCCGGCGAGCCTTTGGTGGGGCATGTATTATATTTGTACTTTTTATTGGTTGGGGATGTTGTGAGGTTTCCCGAGGTGGTTACCGTGCCCACGAGTGTTATGATGGCGGAGTGTTTTGAAGCCCATGATGTGAATGTTTGTTTTTTCTCTCGCACATGGAAGAATGAGGAAAGATACTGAAGACGAACGAGGATTTATTGGTCTGTACCTCCTTGGAACATATTCTTTTTGAAGCCCATGATGTGAATGTTTGTTTTTGAAGCCCATGATGTGAATGTTTGTTATGATGTGAATGTTTGTTTTGAAGCCCATGATGTGAATGTTTGTTTTTGAAGCCCATGATGTGAATGTTTGTTATGATGTGAATGTTTGTTTTTGAAGCCCATGATGTGAATGTTTGTTTTGATGTGAATGTTTGTTTTTGAAGCCCATGATGTGAATGTTTATTATGATGTGAATGTTTGTTTTGAAGCCCATGATGTGAATGTTTGTTTTTTCTCTCGCACACGGAAGAATAAGGAGAAACACTGAAGACGAATGAGGATTTTTGGTTTCGTATTAAAAGACATTTCGCCGCCCAAGAACACATATTTGACAAGGCTTTCGTAGGAGTTGTGGGCATATCCAGGAGTAGTTTTATGACCCTGGCGATAGTTTGACCCTTCCTCTGTACCGTTAACCTGAAGAAACACTAATTAGAATCCGACTGACTCCTTCTTTGACCTTTAGAAATATGTGAGAAGCGAAAGTGTCTTATAATCCCGGTCTTGGTCTTTACGTCCTTGGAACATATTCTTAAGGCAACCCTGACCCCGTTTTCCCTTAATTTTAGAGTATCCCTCTTAAACCTCACCCCCGGCAACCCTAACCCCATTTTCTTTCAGTACCTCTTTCATTAAACCATTGTTCTTCTCTCTATTAACATCCCCTATCATAAAACAAGATCCTAACCCTTATTTATATATCTCAAGAATAAGTGAATGTATATGTTTTAATTTTAAGGCAGACCCCCTTAAACGTATTGTGCTCCAATTACAGCTATTTCTCAAGGCCACACCGCATTTTCTTTCAGTACCTCTTCCATTAAACCATTGTTCTTCTCTCTATTAACATCCCCTAACACAAAACAAAATCCTAACCCATATCTCAAGAATAAGTGAATGTAGATGTTTTAATTTTAAGGCAACCCCCCCTTAAAGGTATCATGCTCCCATTCCGGCTATTTCCCAAGGCCACAGGGATGATTAACCGGGTTTTCATGGGTGACCTTTCTATTCCTTTCACGGTGTAGCAGTCGGGTAAAACTATCACTGAGATCACAAAAGGGCCCATGAAAAGCCCAGCAACTTCTAATGGAGGGTTTTCAAATAGGCGAATTGAGGCGCCGATACTTTTGAAAATACGGGCTCTTGTGTCTTGATGTACAGCTTGACCTTGAGATACTATTCCTGTCATTTGATTTTCGTATCCTACAGGCGTGGGTGGCGGCGACAGCGACAAACAAGCGTGGGACGGCGACAAACACACACACACATACGCAGTTGTTTTATTTCGGAACCATCAACAGAAACCTATCACATGATTGTACAGTGGCTCGGTGTGTGTGTGTGTGTGTGTGTGTGTGTGTGTGTGTGTGTGTATAACAATATCAGTAATAATATCAGTAGGGCAACGCTTATCAATTAGTTTGCGGTACGTTTCTATATATAGCGGTCATCATAATTCATTAGCGAAGCGTTGCTCATTTCCCACGCAGCGCCGCCCTCTGGGAAACTCCGTCACGCCTCCTGATCAGTAATATTCCCTCCAATCTAAAGGTGACGCCTCTTGTTATTTGTTGCTTCATTGACGAAAAGTGACCTTTGAACTTCCTTTTCTCTCTCTCCAACGTAATTAAAATCACAGTTACAACACATTACAGCATATCACACAGCACAACGCAACACAGCCAACCACTACACAGCCAGTCATCCATCCAACCAGTCACCCAGCCAGTCTTTTTCTCTCTCCAACTCAGCCACAGTACAGCACACAGCACAACACAACACAGCCTACCACAGCACATCCCTCCATCCATCCAGCCATCCAGCCAGCCAGCCAGACAGCCACTCACAGACAACGCTCACAACAACCAATCAACACAAACCCGCCATGAATAAAACCCTCGTCAGCCGCCCGGGCCTCGCCGCCTCCCACTTCCGCCTCGACACATCATGCTCGCCGGACAGTTTGCGTCGCCCGGCTGCTGCTGATCCAACACGCAATCCATTAAGGCTCAAATCCCGCCCATTACAACTGACACTCTCTAACCCGGCCATCCGTCAACTCTTTCAGGCCTCGATAACAAATGAATACATAACACACACACACACACACACACACACACACGCCGGAGAGGGAAATGTCAGTGTGATACAACCTCAGACGCTGCCGGGGTGGTGGAGTGACACGCTGACGACTTAAAACACCTAAAACTGAGGAGCTAATGCCTACACAGCCCCTGGAGTGCAAGTGTTCGTGTTACCTTGGATGACCTCGTTTTTAACGGTGCTTTTGAGACCAATGGTGATGACTTCGTGACTCTGATAACTTAACAGGCCATAGATAGCATAAATAGCCACCATTAGAGGCTAAACCAGAGCATATCTTCTTGCCTATCCTTATGTATACATCCTAAAAGCCTCTTCATCCTGTCTCTCCTCACCAACACAAACTTCGTACAAAAAACTCCAACCAGCTCTTCGCCGTTCACCACCTCCGCTTCCCTACTACAGCCCTTACTCACCCTTACCTCACAATTCCTTCACCATGGAACTCTTACCTAACTCACCACACAGCCTCTTCAATATACAACCCTACAATTCCTACACCTACACTCTACACCCTGCAAAAGAAACTATCCAGCATGCTACAACCTATAACAACCACGGCGTTCACTCCCCAGCACTCCACCCCACAGTTCCAGCTCCCCCTGCCGCCCTACACACACCCACACAAGGAAGGCAGGTCGGAGTGGCCGCCAGAGGGAACCATGCGAGAGGGAGCAGCGGGAACGAGTTTGGGAAGAGCCTCGCCAATGCCTCACGAGGAACCTGACCCTCGCAGAACGTCGGGGCGGCAAAGTTTTGGTATTGATTGGCTGTAAAAAGTTGCGGGAAGCGAGAATACGTCACGAGGGAAAAGGAAGGAAGGGGAAAGGAAGGAGGGAAGGATGGGAAGAAGGATGGTTGAGGGTGATGGTGGAACGGGAGCTAAAGTTATAGTGATGGTGGTTCATGGTAGTGCTGGTAGTGATGGTGGTAGTAGTGGTAGATGTTGGGTGGAGGTGAAGTAAGTGTTATATCCATCCTGAGGTATATCTAAGAAGAAGAAGAACAAGAAGAAGTACAAGAAGAAGAAGAAGAAGAAGAAGAAGAGAAAGAAAGAGAAAAAGAAGAAGAAAAAGATAAAGAAAAAGAAAAAAAAGAACAACAACAACAACAACAATAAAAAAAACAGTAGCTACCATTATATACTTGTTCCTCCAAACCCAGTTCTTTAAAAAAATTCATCATCACTTGACCAAAGAACAAAAAAAACTAACAGCAAGTACTCCAATCTAAACACGTCAAACATTAATCAAGTCAAAACAAATCGTGACAAACTAAACTGTGGCCACCCCTCACGACACCCTCTCAGCCTCACAGCTTCTCAGTCGAAAAAAAAATCGTAGGCTGCCTTTTGAGTCCAGTGTTGATGACTTTGTGAGTCTGATAACCTTAAAACCCATAGATAACACGAATAAGCACCAACATACACCGGACCAGAGCATTATCCTTGCCATACATGTTGGAAAGCCAAACCTTGTAATGTGAAGAAGAAATGTTTTGATCTATAAATATCTAAAAAGAAGTAGGTGACTTTTTTTTAGATCAAGGTCACACCCGCTACCTCTCCCGGCCCCGCCCCGCCCCGTGTCTCCCCGCCCCGTTCCTCCTCGCCCCCGTAATGTGAAAAAAATAAGTTTGGATCTACAAATATATAACATTAAATGAGTGGCTTTTTTCAGATCAAGGTCACACCCGTTACCTCGCCCCGCCCCGCCCCACACCGCCCCATTCCGCCCCGTTCCTCCAAGCCCCGTAATGTGAAAAAAAAGATTGGATCTGTAAATCTATAAAATGAAATGGGTGGCTTTTTTCAGATCAAGGTCACACCCGTTACCCCGCCCCGCCCCACCCCGCCCTGCCCCGCCCGCACGTGCCTCTCCGCCCCGCCCCGTACCCACCCACCCTCGCCTCCTCCGCAGCAGCTTCAAGGCCTCGCTGCCTACGCACGCTGACGGGTGGAAATCTTAACAGTTCTTTTGTAATTTACTTAAAAGGCGCAGAGGGAATTTGGACTCGAAAAAGCTGGGAGGAAAAGTAAGGGAAAAACACTTGGGAAGAACGGACGGACGGACGGACACACACACACACACACACACACACACACACACACACACACACACACACACACACACACACACACACACACACACACTAGAGGCTCCGCAGCATAATAGGTTCACACATTTGGGTTTTAGAAGCATTCGATAACATATTCCAGTGTCCAGTTTAACCATTTGTTGCAAGAGCATAGTAAAGAAATGCCAACAAGTTCCGTAAATTAAAATACTAAAAGTTATCATGGTTTAGGAAGAAAGTAAGGCGGAAAAAATAGCCGAACAACCTCAGAAAAATGTAATAGGTAGGCAATGATATACGTAAACAAAAAGGCAGTAAACTCAATAGAAAAGGCGAAGGAATAATAGGAAACGCCTGTGTCTTCAACATACGTTATCGGCCACCGGAAAAACTCGTCGTGTACTAAAAACATTCGCGAGTCCAGACACGCCGCATAAATAGATTAGGAGATTAACTATTACGAGCTTGACGCAATCGCTTAAAAATACAATTAGGCTTTAAGAGCGTCCACACACACACACACACACACACACACACACACACACACACACACACACACACAAAGATTAACAAATTAACATGTCAAAGCCCCAGAAACCAGTCGTTCCGCGCGCGTTGGCTGCTTACAGAAATAACAAGTGGCAACAACAACAACAACAAAATAACTACAACAACAACAACAATCACAACTACAACAACAACAACAATAACCATGCACTCACCACAAAGCCGATGTCCCGTAGTGGTGGTGGTGGTGACGGCGGTGACAGAGGTCATGTGGTTGGTTATAGTACAAGTTTTCCTTCTTTTGATCATTATTAATCATCACTTTCTCTTTTTTTTTCAATACGTAGACACTTGTAGTAAACGTTCTTCCTGTTTCTTTTTCTTTTTTTGTAATTTCTCACTTTTCCTATTTTTAGTATAAGGGAAGTCAATGTAACTGTTCTTCCTCTTTTTCCTAACACTTTTTCGCTTTTTTTTCTTTTATTGCATCATTTCCTCTTTTAAGTATAAGGGAAACTAACGTAAGAATTCTTCCACATTTTTCTAACAATTTCTCAGTTTTCCATTATTTATTTCATCACGTCTCTTTCTATTTTCTAACATTTTCCACTTTTTCCTTTTATCTCTTTTCTTTCTATTTTCTAACATTTTCCATTTTTTTTCCTTTTTTCATCACTTTTCTTTCTATTTTCAAACATTTTCCATTTTTCCATTTATTTAATCACTTCTCTTTCTATTTTCAAACATTTTTCCACTTTTTTCTTTCATTTCATCACTTTTCTTTCTATTTTCTAACATTTTTCCATTTTTTTCCTTTTTTCATCACTTTTCTTTCTCTTTTCTAACATATTTACACTATCTACTCTTTTTCCTAACTGGGTTTTTTTTAGTGTTTCTTCCTTTTATTCACAAATTCTCCTCCCTTTTTCTCAATATGGATAACTGATAACACACACGTTCTTTCTCTCCTTTTTGACCGCATTCCTCAGCGTCTCAACTTATCCTGAAAAGAGAGGAAAATCAATCAATAAATAGGAGCATATCGTCTCTCTCTCTCTCTCTCTCTCTCTCTCTCTCTCTCTCTCTCTCTCTCTCTCTCTCTCTCTCTCTCTCTCTCTCTCTCTCTCTCTCTCTCTCTCTCTCTCTCTCTCTCTCTCTCTCTCTCTCTCTCTCTCTCTCTCTCTATCTATCTATCTATACACTTTTCTTCCAATACCTTTATCAAATTTCACTCTCGTCTCCCTCACTCATTTCTAATTCACACACACACACACACACACACACACACACACACACACACACACACACACACACACACACTAAAAATCAAATCCTCATCAATTCCTTATCTTCATCTCAAACACCGACTCGTTAAATTGATGGACGAATGCAACAGGTTTACCAGTCATGTTGTCAATGCCATTAATATACCAACCTTCAAGAAGTGTTTATAAATTCGTTTCCTCTTGCAGTAGACTCCTTAAGGGGCTATTACACTGGGCAAATTTTCCGTGGAGCTTCAGTCAAACCACGATTTCCGCTGGCGTGGTTCTCATTTCCGTGGTTTTCCGACGTGTCCATGATTCTCCAAAGCTACGATAGATTTCACCGAAGGACGACAGTATTACCCACCATCATCAGCGGCAGCAATAACGAAAAATAAATGAGAACCACGTTAGCGGAAATCGTGGTTTGACTAAAGATCCACGGAAAATTCGCCCGGTGTAATAGCCCCTTTAGGTTCCATTCAATTTCATTCTTAAACCAGAGGCGCACACACGACACACCTCTACCTCCACGTCTCCCGTAAAGCGTCGAACAGGAGGAGAAAACAATAAGAAAAGCGGAGGACACACAAGGGCAGTGGGTTGGAAAGGCGAGGACACACATTAGCTACACCTGACCTGACCTATACATTCCCCGGTGAGATGCTGTTCGCGGGAGAGAGAGAACCAGAGCGAGAGCGAGAGAGAGAGAGAGAGAGAGAGAGAGAGAGAGAGAGAGAGAGAGAGAGAGAGAGATGTATTGTTACGTTAATTCAGAGATGGCTCGTGTGGGCGTCTCTGAGGAAGCGGAGGAGGAAGAGGAAGAGGAGCAGGAGAAGAAAGGGGAGGAGGAGGAGGAGCAGAATGATGATTTTGATGATAATAAGGAGGAGGAGGAGGAGGAGGAGGAGGAAACTACTGCATAATAATCAACGCCTCATGTAAGTTAGTCAGGATTAGAGGCGAATGTTGACTGAGCAAGGCGTTTGGTGGCTAATTACAGCGAGAGAGAGAGAGAGAGAGAGAGAGAGAGAGAGAGAGAGAGAGACACCGCTATCTCTCAGGCATCTTTTAACTCTCTCTCTCTCTCTCTCTCTCTCAAACTCCCCACCACCTTCACCACCATCACCACCACCACAGAGAGAGAGAGAGAGAGAGAGAGAGAGAGAGAGAGAGAGAGAGAGAGAGAGAGAGAGAGAGAGAGAGAGAGAGAGAGAGAGAGAGAAATTAGAAAATAAATATAAAGAAGTCATTGAACAAGGAAATATTACCTTACCTACCCACCTCCACTCCTCCTCCTCCTTCTCCTCCTCCTCCTCCTTCTCCTCCTCCGCCTTCGCCTATCTAATCCCCTAATGGACTTCGATATCTATTACACCTAAACTTCTTGAATCCTCTTTTGGCCAAGTTGCTCCTCCTCCTCCCTCCTTGTATCACCTTACCCTACACAAATTACTTTCCCTCCTGCCCTCCTTTCCTCCTTCTCTTCCATCTTTCCTTCCTCCTTCTTCTCCTCAGACCCGTCCCTCCCATCTCGCTCTGCTTCCCAACCCCATAATTATCCTTCTATCCATCTGCTTTCATCTTCTATATTTTTTTTCTTCTTTGGTGTTGATCCTAAAGTAATAAGCAAGTGTCTCGACTAATCCTCAAAGTGAAATATTCTAATGCGTAGAGACGAGGAAACACACACTTGTACATAACGCGCGTGTGTGTGTGTGTGTGTGTGTGCGGGTGTGTTGGTGGGTGGGTGTGTCTGTCTATCCTGCGCAGGCGTGTAACACAAACTTAGCATTTCAACCATACATAAACGACCAGCAACGCTAAAACAGGAGGCGAGGCAATGTTACCAGATCAGAGCAAAGGAAGGGAAGGGAGGGGGAGGGAAGGGAAGGGAGAGGAAGGGAGGGGAACGGGAGGCGAGGACTGCAGGGGTGGAGAGATGCAAATGCTATCACGGCCGAACGCGACGACCAATTACAAGCAGCCTCCTAAAATCAGAATATGCATTAAATACTCGCTAGTGTCTCGAGGTACAGAAGCTCCATAGCACTATAGAGGCGGCGTTCAGAGAGAGAGGCGATCCAGAGGGGCATTAGAAGCTGAACCTGTGTCCCTACCAGTGTTTCCAGCATACAGGTGGTGGCCGTCAGGGGTTAATGGGTAGTGATAGTGGTGGTGGTGGTGGTGGTGAAGGTGGTGGTGAGTTTGAGAGAGAGAGAGAGAGAGAGAGAGAGAGTATTCATAGATGCATGAGAGATAGCGGTGTCTTTGTCCATTTCTTTCTTTTCCTGTCTCTCTCTCTCTCTCTCTCTCTCTCTCTCTCTCTCTCTCATCCCACCCCTTCTTCTCTCAATCCTCTTATTTTTCCACTTTTTTTTTCTTTCCTCCTCAACATCTTTTTCCTCCTCCTCCTCCTCCTCCTCCTCCTCCTCCTCCTCCTCCTCCTGGCAGGCCGTTAATGCTTGGACGGAAACACAGAATAATTTATAAACAACTACAATCAAGACGCCACAGGAGGAGGAGGAGGAGGAGGAGGAGGAGGAGGAGGAGGAGGAGGAGGAGGAGGAGGAGGAGGAGAAGCAGGAGGAGGAGGAGGAGGAGGAGGAGAAGGAGGAGAAGGAGGAGAAGAACAAAGGGAGTTGAAAAAGAAAAAAAAACGATGAAAGCAAAATAGGTCAGACAAATGAACGTGACCGGAACGAGAAAATAAAACAGACAAATGGAAAAGAAGGAGACAAGAAGAAAATAGAGGAAATAAAAGGATGGGAAAATAAAAGAGACAAATGGCGAAGGAGGAGCGGATAGGAAAATAATGGAATGAAAGGAAGAGAACCACTAAAGCTGCGTGACTGAGGAGGAGGAGAGAAGGGAAGGGAAGGGAAGGGAAGGGAAGGGATGGGATGGGATGGGAAGGAAGGAAGGAAGGAAGGAAGGGAAGGCAAGGAAGGGAAGGATAGGAATTGAAAGGATAGGAAAGGAAAGGAAAGGACAGGGATGGGAAGGGAAGGGAAGGGAAGGGAAGGGAAGGAAAGGAAGGAAGGAAGGAAGGAAAGGAAGGAAAAGAAAGGAAAGGAAGGGGAAGGAAAGGGAAGGATAGGAAAGGAAAGGGAAAAGGAAAGGAAGGGAAGGAAGAGAAGAGAAGAGAGAGAGAGAGAGAGAGAGAGAGAGAGAGAGAGAGAGAGAGAGAGAGAGAGAGAGAGAGAGAGAGAGAGAGAGAGAGAGAGAGAGAGAGAGAGAGAGAGAGAGAGAAAAGAAAGATAAAAGAAATCGAAAGAGAAAAGAAAGAGAACGAAACTCCGAAAAAGAAAAATATATTGCAGAGTTCGGAATCATGAAAAAAAAGAAGGGGAAGGAAAAATATATAAAAAGAAGA
This sequence comes from Eriocheir sinensis, assembly GCF_024679095.1. Classification (NCBI taxonomy): domain Eukaryota; kingdom Metazoa; phylum Arthropoda; class Malacostraca; order Decapoda; family Varunidae; genus Eriocheir; species Eriocheir sinensis. The sequence continues at coordinate 12,966,283 of NC_066543.1, forward strand.
GGAAGAAAAAGACTGGAAAAGAAAGAAACAGAAAATGAAATCGAAACACAAATGAAAACAAGAATAAGAAAATGGGAAAAAGACCTTAACACGAAGAAAACAAAGTGAAGAAAAAGATGGAGAAAAGAATGAAAGCAAAAGGCAAGAACAGAAATGAGGGAAAATAAATAAAACGAAACCACATGAAAACAAAAAAATAGGAAAATAGGAAAAAGAACTTAAGACGATGAAAACAAGATAAGGTAAAAAAGTGGAGAAAGAAGACAACATTAAGAGGAGAAAAGGAGAATATAAGAGAGAGAGAGAGAGAGAGAGAGAGAGAGAGAGAGAGAGAGAGAGAGAGAGAGAGAGAGAGAGAGAGAGGGAAAAGGAGAGTGAATGGCTGCTAAGAGAGTCCAGAGATATTGATGCATATAGATTTGCATGTTATTGGATGATATGCTAAGGAGGAGGAGGAGGAGGAGGAGGAGGAGCAAGAAGAAGAAGAAGAAAAGGCGGAAGAGGAAGATAAGGATGAAAGTGCGTAAATGAATGCAAAGAAGAAAATATGATAAAAAATACAAGAAAAAAGATAGAAGGAAAGAAAGAAAGGAGAAGAGGAAAAGAAGGAGGAGGAGCAGGAAGAAGATAAGAAGAAAACGAAAATGAAAGCGAAGAGGAAGAAGAAATGTAAGAAAAGCAATTAAAAGACAACAAAGAAGAAAAATAAGTTAATAAAAATGAAACAGAAGGGAACATGAAGAGGCAAAATGAGAATACAAGGAGAATATCAGAAAAGGAGAATAAGAGGAAAGAAATAAAAAGAAAAAACGTAATATATGAAAGACAAGAAACAAGAAAAATGAGAACTCGATGATGATGAAGATGACGACGATGATGAACCAAAAGCAGATGACAAGAAGGAAGAGGAAGATGAAAGGGAGTAAGAGAGAATGTTAGAAAAGGAGGAAGAGACGGAAAAAGCAAAATATAGGTCAGCAAAACACGAAGAAGAAGAAGAAGAAGAAGAAGCAATCAAGAAAATAAGAGTAAGTGATTTCCTGGTAATTAGCGACGTGATGTTGTTTGAAAAGCCTCGATCCCTTATATAGAACAGCCTTTGATTTTGATTCCTCTTTTGTCAATCTTTTTTTTTCTTCTAATTTTTCTTCTTTCCTGCCTTCCTCTTCCTTTTATTTTCCTTTGTTTCCCTTTCTTACTCTCTTTCTCCTTCACTTCCCTTTTCTATTCTTCTTCCTTCCTTTATTCCTTCATTTTTTTCTTCTTTTTCTTCTCTTTTCTCATTTTTTTTTTTGTTTCCTTCTTCTTCTTCTTCTTCTTCTTCTTCTTCTTCCTACATTACAATAATCTGATTTTGAAAAGCAGTTATCTCAATGCTGAAGGTCTCTCTCTCTCTCTCTCTCTCTCTAATACAAAGATTTATGAGGAGTTATGAGCTATTAATTTATTACTCTTCCTCCTCCTCCTCCTCCTCCTCCTCCTCCTCCTCCTCCTTCCTCCTCCTCCTCCTCCTCGGACTGACCTCATACATCTTCCTCACTTATTTGCATCTTCTTCCTTCTTTCCCAGTTCAGCATTCTTCTGCACCTCCTCCTCCTCCTCCTATTCCTCCTCCCCTTCTTCTTTTCTGAAACTTCGCACCTTCCCCTTCTTCTTCTGCCTCCTCCTCATCATCATCTCCCAGCGCCATATTTTTCTCTCAAACTCCTCCTCGGTTATCAATCCTGGTGGCTTTTCCAATCTTATCCGGCTTACGTATTTCCTTCCTGTTTCTCCTGCTATCGGATCCTTTCCTATTTCTTTATGTTCTTGTTGCGAGGAGCTTTTTCTTCGTTAATCTGTTTTTTTTTTCCTTCGATTCGTCTTCTTTTTTTCCTTTTATGCTTCGTTTCTTTAGTTTTTATTTCTTCCTTATTTTTTTCCTCATTTTTTCTTCCTTTGCCTCGCCTCCTTTATTTCCTTCCTTATATTTTTTCTTCCTTTGCCTCGTCTCATTTTCCTTTTTTTCCCTCGTTATCTAGTTTTTTTATCCCTTCCTTATTTTCTTCCTGCATGATCTTTTTTTCCCTTGCTGTTCACGTTCTCAAATTTTTCTTTTCCATTGTTTTCCCGGTTTTAATTTTCCTTATTTCAAACTCTTTTTTTCGCTTCTCTTCTCGTCAATTTCCTTTGCTACTTTTTTGTCTTTTCTTCACTTTATCGACTTATCATCATCGTCGGAATATTCCCTCTTCCTAACAAGTCTTCTGGTTTTCCTCTTTTTCTTCCTCCTCCTCCTCTTCTTCTCCTCCCAGCGTGTTCATCCTGTATCCATCTTTGTTACAAGCCTTCTACTCCTCCCTTACACCTTATTCACTTCCTATTCTCCTCCTCCTCCTCCTTCTCCTTCTCCACTTCTCCTCCTCCCAGCGTCATCCTCCTGTATACATCTTTCTAACAAGCCTTC